>NW_026717028.1:0-16383 GCF_029784015.1 Lycium ferocissimum | reverse complement strand
CTTTTATTTCATTAGGAAGCATTTGATGAATTATGAATATTGAGTGTTTAGGTTATCTCTAGATAGAGAAACTTATGAGAGGCTTATGGAATAAGCTCTTGTTGATTGTTTGTTTTGGAAAAAGTGGTTGCAAGGGATTAATTATCAATTCCCTTGAGGTCTCCTTTATAGTTTAGGTCCTTGTCTAGGTTAATTGAATTGAGGTCTTAGCTTTAATATAGCTTTTAAAAATCTTCTTGTTATTTCCTTTATTCCGCTATCTCTTATTGTATCACGTACAAATCAAGTTCCAACCGTATAATCCAAGTCTCAACAGTACATTTCAAGGTACTCGTATCTTGATTCAACTTCGATTTCTTTCACTTTCATCTCATTTCTTTGATTTCTGAAGATTTAATTACAAAATTTCCCTTGGGGTTGTTTGTTGGTTTTGTGTCCGTAATCCTTTGGTAGGGAGCAAAAAAACCAAAAAAATACGTATAGAAATTTAAATTTTTTTGTTGTTTCAAATTGATACCTTAGATCAATTGGGGCTTCACGGCCGTGTTTTCAAGTTATCACCTACCTGGGCCCAAAATTTTATTTCGTTCCCGATTTTAGCATTTCGTTTTCTTGTTCCCTTCAACTATTGTGCATTTAATACTTGTCCTACTTGTGTATGCTAGTTCTTGAGTCCATCTTTCTTTCGGGCCAATTCTTTTCAAGCTTTTCTCGTTTTTATATCGTTGAAACTACTTGGCTCAAGTCCTTTCATTTAATTGAGTAGTCCGTCTTTCAATTAACAAGAATCTATTCTTCCACAAAGATTAGCAACCTTGTGAATTGATTTGGATAAGCGGTTCTTGGCCAACATCGGAAGAAGCTTTAGGTTGAGAAGTAAGCTTGAGTGCAAATACGAGTGGCGTGAGGAACTTTACTACTAATCTTATTTGCTCGTTTTGTAGGTACAAGAAGAGAAGTCATAAGGAGAAGAAGATAAAAGGATTCCATCCATAGCCTCGGGATCTTGTGGTGATGAATTGGAGAGTTATGCCTCTAGCAATGAAGGGTATGACTACGATAGTGATGAAGGCTATGAGGGAGAAGATATGACTTATGGAGATGATGGTGAGCATCACTATGCTTATAATGATAGTGAAGATGATGGTGTTCATGGGGTGTATGAGGGTCTATATGATCGTAACCAAGATGAAGATGAACCTTACTACTCCGAGAGCGATTATGAGGCGAGTGATTCTCGTGGGTCTTATGAAGACAATGAAGGAGTAGATGAGTTTGATGATGAGTCCTATGGTGAAGACGAGAGCTATGAAGGGTCTCATGCAACACACCATGGACATGAAGGCGACTTGAGGTACACTCCTTCCTCACACTTACATTTTGAGCCAATTGATAGAGACTTGCATGAAAGGGGAAGTGGTGATGAACGTGGGCCTTATGGCTATGAACTTTGTGGTGAATATGCTCGTGAGGATAGTGAATTTAAATATGAACCTTGTGAGAAATCCTCCAGTAGATATTAACATACATTGAATTGTGATACTTCCTATTCTGGGCAAAATGGTATAAGTGTGTAGGTTGAGCAAAGTCGAAGTCGTCCTAGAAGAAGAAAGGAGTATGCATTTTCTACTTCAAAGAATACAATGGGACATTCTTCTTATCCTAATGCAAATGTGCCATGTTCTTAATATGGTTATGATGCTAGAGGTAGGAGAGAAGTATTGATAGGTGAAGAAAGTAGAGAAGGTGCAAGGCCTCAAGTGAGAAGTGATTCCCTTCATTCACAACGGGAAGAAATAGATAAATGTATCAAAGTGATGACCGAGCATCTACACTTAATGAAGGAACACTTACTTAAGGAGCAATACATGAAGAAGAAAGCCAATCCTTATGAGGCAAAAGCAAAGAGTGAAGTGGAGGGGTTTCCTAACCTTTCCCAAGGAGGACTTGACACTTGTCCCAACTCCCATGAAATTAAGAGAGAAAAGACTGATAGGAGTAAGGGAGTGAAAAGTGACAACTTTAGAGTGGAAAAAGCAGAGGTTGTGAGGAGTGATGTGAGGGAGTTGTCACAACCCCATTCTAACTCTTATAACTTTTCTTTCTTCTCTAGTTGTGTTGATAATGGTGCAGGTATTCTTGGAAGCAAACCGAATGATGAGCCTCGAACTTTGAAGGTTCATGAGGTAGTTGAAGGCTTCCCGAAGGAGCAAATGGGCTCTAATGTTGAGAACCACGGTAAAGAAGATACTTTGTGTGCACTTCAAGGTAAAATAGCTAATATTAACACTCCAAATCTTGTGAATGAGAATGTTGACTTGAGTGTGAGTGATAGGTTAGCCTTGTGTGATCTTAATGAATGTTTACCATGTGTTGAGGTTAGATCTTCATTGATTGTTGACAATGTAGTTGATATAGGTGATCCAACACAACTTGATCCTATTGATGACCATCTTAACTCTTCTAGCGAGGTCAATTTGTGTTCACCTAGTGCTGATCCCCCTATGATTTGTGATGAAAGATGAAGAATATCAAGAAATTCAAGAAAATCAAGAAACACAAGACTGAAATTCAAGAAAAAGAAAAGTCCAAGAAGCTCAAGATTGAAGATTATTTCCCATTCTTGTTTCTTGAATCCTTTTCTAAATAGGTTTCTTATTTCTTGATTTATGTTATAGTAGGATTAAATTTCCTATCATTATTAGGATCATTATCCTAGTTCTAGTAGGATTTTGGTTTTCTTTATTCTTTTCCTTATAGAATAGGGATTTTACTTTCCTTGTTTTTAGCTCTTTCCTTTCTAGAGTAGAATAGGGATTTGTAGCAATCAAAGAAGAGACCCTAGCCCTATATAAAGGGTTCTTATTCATTGTTAAACATTATTCACGTTTTTTAGCATAAACCCTAGTTTGCAATAGAGTTATTTTCTCTATTTGGTCTTCTTTATCCTTGTTTTTGGTTTCAAGCAAGGTGGTGATAGTCTTTATGTTGTTTTCAATAGTGTGTGGTGTTTCTTTATCAAGTAAGTTGATTTCAAGTGGTGACTTAGGAACTTTGTTGGTTCTTGATCATTCAAGAACACGTTTCTTGAAAACAATTTCGTTCTATTTCATACCCAGAACCCTAATTTTCTTTCCATCATTGTACCCTCAATATTTACTTGTTTTAAACGATTCAAGAGCCATTTTTATAGTTCAAATCGTTATCTTTCTCCTCGTCTTGAAATCACATAATTCCGATAAGTATAGCCCGATTTACGTCCGTTTCTTGATGACTACAAATCCCTATTTTACTCTAGAAAGGAAATAGCTAAAAACAAGAAAAGTAAAATCCCCATTCTATAAGAAAAAGAATAAAGAAAACCAAAATCCTACTAGAACTAGGATAAAGATCCTACTAATGATAGGAAATTTAATCCTACTATAATATAAATCAAGAAATAAGAAACCTATTTAGAAAAGGATTCAAGAAACAAGAATGGGAAATAATCTTCAAACTTGAGCTTCTTGGACTTTTCTTTTTCTTGAATTTCAGTCTTGTGTTTCTTGATTTTCTTGAATTTCTTGATATTCTTCATCTTTCATCATTGGATTTGTAGTCATCAAAGAAGAGACCCTAGGCCTATATAAAGGATTCTTATTCTTTGTTAAACATTATTCACGTTTTTGAGCATAAACCCTAGTTTGCAATAGAGTTATTTTCTCTATTTGGTCTTCTTTATCCTTGTTTTTTGTTCCAAGCAAGGTGGTGATAGTCTTTATCTTATTTTCAATAGCGTGTGGTGTTTCTTTATCACGTAAGTTGATTTCAAGTGGTGACTTAGGAACTTTGTTGGTTCTTGATCATTCAAGAACACATTTCTTGAAAACAATTTCATTCTATTTCATACCCAGAACCCTAATTTTCTTTCCATCATTGTACCCTCAATATTTACTTGTTTTAAACGATTCAAGAGCCATTTTATAGTTCAAATCGTTATCTTTCTCCTCGTCTTGAAATCACATAATTCCGAGAAGTATAGCCCGATTTACGTCTGATTCTTGAATTCTGCCCATCAATCGCTTCAAGAACAAGATCCTGGTCGATTGGTTCTTTGTTAACTCGAAGAATCACATCAATTTGGTATCAGAGCATAGTTGAGGAATATTATGGATTATATGCAAGAAAGAAGAGGACGTTGGGTTCAAGAATATGAAAAACTATTGAAAAAGGAATCTCTTTTCCACACTAGATGTACCTCCCATGATAAGGTATGTTCGGTAATCATTGATAAAGGAAGTCATGTTAATGTTCTTTCTGAAGAGATGGTTTCTAAACTGGGCTTTTCAACAAAACCTCATCCATATCCTTATAGCATCAAATTTGAGAATGATTATGGTGGTTTAGAGGTAACTCGTCGCGTTCCTAGTTTCTTTTTCTATAGGCAAAATATATAAAGATCTTGTTTGGTGTGATGTAATAAAGATGGATGCTTGCCACTTATTACTTGGAAGACCATGGGTGTATGATAGGGGTGCTAAATATGATGAATATTGTAATACCTACTCTTTTACAAAGAATGGACGAAAAATCAATTTAGTTCCGTTGAATCCAGAAGATGTTGTTAAAGACTCCAAGTATGTTGATGATTCTTTTGTGACCAAATTACAAATCATTGGTCCCATAAATGTGGAACAGCAAACGGAGGAGAAGAATGAATTGGATCCACAAGTTGAGGATTTAACTCCAAAGTTTAATGAGGATCCATTGGAGCATCCAACTATTTGTGAGATTGATTTTCCATCTTTAAGTGATTTCGAAAAGAATCCAGATTTTGTTTCTTACTCCACACCAATCAAAGTAGTGTATTGCGTAGGACCAATAATCTATAAAGATTTGGAAGAAAAAGAGAATAAGTTGCTGAAAAAGGAGTCCATGAATGAGAGTTTAATTTATGATCTAGTTCGAGCAAGATTTATTCCTCAAAAGGTTGAATCTTTGCAAGAAAGTGTAGATTTAGTATCTCTCAATTTCATTGAGGTTAATGGCTATAATCATGTCAAATATGAGAGCATCAAAATCATCAAGGAGCTCATAAGAAGACATGATTTATTCTCTAACCCTGATCCAAAGGTACAATTTGATTTATTTAAAGGTTTTTGTGTCACTAACTCAGATTTTGCATGCAAATACCACATCGACACGGGAGTGTTCAAGATTCATGAAGATCAAAAAAATAAGGCCGTGATCATGGTTTACGCATTGAAGATCAGTTTAAGATGCTACGTTTGAGAAATCATGGTATAAAGTTACTACTACTAAGGAAGTGGGATTTAGTTCGGCCATATGTAAAGATTCCTTTCAACATGATGAAGCTCTATGACAAACTAGAAAAATGCAACTTAAAGCCTGGTGGTATGGGTTGTTCCAATTTTTTTTTGTTTGCTAATCTTTCACCATTTATGGAGCCTTTAGACTCGAGGACGAGTCTTTCTCAACAAGGGGAGAATGATGACAGATGAAGAATATCAAGAAATTTAAGAAAATCAAGAAACACAAGACTGAAATTCAAGAAAAAGAAAAGTCCAAGAAGCTCAAGTTTGAAGATTATTTCCCATTCTTGTTTCTTGAATCCTTTTCTAAATAGGTTTCTTATTTCTTGATTTATATTATAGTAGGATTAAATTTCCTATCATTAGTAGGATCTTTATCCTAGTTCTAGTAGGATTTTGATTTTGTTTATTCTTTTCCTTATAGAATAGGGATTTTACTTTCCTTGTTTTTAGCTATTTCCTTTCTAGAGTAGAATAGGGATTTGTAGTCATCAAAGAAGAGACAATAGGCCTATATAAAGGGTTCTTATTCTTTGTTAAACATTATTCACGTTTTTTAGCATAAACCCTAGTTTGTAATAGAGTTATTTTCTCTATTTGGTCTTCTTTATCCTTGTTTTTTGTTCCAAGCAAGGTGGTGATAGTCTTTATGTTGTTTTCAATAGCGTGTGGTGTTGCTTTATCACGTAAGTTGATTTCAAGTGGTGACTTAGGAACTTTGTTGGTTCTTGATCATTCAAGAACACGTTTCTTGAAAACAATTTCGTTCTATTACATACCCCGAACCCTAATTTTCTTTCCATAATTGTACCCTTAATATTTACTTGTTTTAAACAATTCAAAATCCATTTTTATAGTTCAAAACGTTATCTTTCTCCTCGTCTTGAAATCACATAATTCCGAGAAGTGTAGCCCGATTTACGTCCATTTCTTGAATTCTGCCCATCAATCGCTTCAAGAACAAGATCCTGGTCGATTGGTTCTTTGTTAACTCAAAGAATCACATCAATTTTCATGTTAATACATTTTCATATGATTTGTTAGTTCACCCACTAGTTGATCCTAGCAAAAACCGGGTTGATTCTTCTTGTAAGATCGATTTGAGTCCAACTAGTGTGGATATTTAATGATAAACTTGTTTGCTATGTTAGTCCACTAATTGAGGAACCTTGTGATGTGCTTAATGACCCTCAATTTAGTGATGATGTTAGTATAATTGATCATTTACCTAGTCGTGTGCATGAAAGCGTTGTGGAAAGTGACCTTTGTCTTTATGAGAGAGGAATTGCATGCTTTGAATCTTTGTTGATCATAGATTCTTCTCTCTTAAAAGATAATGTCCTATTCGATGATAACATGACTAGTGAGGATGATATGCCTAGTGGATTGTATAGCAATGATGAGCATGTAGCCACCTTTGGAGGCTATAATGTGTTTTGTAACCCACTATGGGATGATGATGAGCTTGTTCTTTATGGCAAGCATGGGGTGGGTAAAGTTCTTGACCCCATCCCCGATGACGAAAAGTTCTTCATGAGGGTTTGTGACCCACTTGATGGACCAACGTCAAATTTGGAAAAGGTTTCCAAAAGTGATGAGTGCTCTTTAAAGAAGGGGAGAAATTTGAAAGGAAAAGAGCACACTTCTTGGAAGGACTATGCTAGATCTTCAAACCTAAGGGGTGAGGAGATGCTACTCTTAGCTTGGCATAGGTTGAATGAACATAATGGTAAAACTCTCTCTCTTCATTAACTTGATTATTTGACTAACTTGCTTATGAAGTTTTATCAAAAGAGGAATCTTGAAGATGAATACCATTTGAAGAGACCTCATTGGACTACACTTGGGTATGAAGTCACATCTTGTACTTCCTTCAAGGACGGTATGTATTTGTGGTTCATGCTTATTCTTGGGCTTTCTAAAGCCATGAAGGTAACTTCTTGGTGTGTTGAGTATAGTAGTAACACTTCTATCCATTCATGTGATTATTTTCTAGTGGGCTTGCATGGAGAATGTGAGCAATTTAGTGTGGGTGATACCTTTGTATTTGACCCCGGTGATGACTTAGGAGTGATTCCTTACTTTAGGTGGGCTAGTGTGATGGTTGGACCCTTGACTTGGGTTGGGCTTATTTGTGATATTACACTTAGTCATGAAGGATTTCCCTTTTGTCAAAATTACTTGAATAGCCAAGTGTCTTGGGCATTATTTGGATACATGTTCTTTCTATATCCATTTGATGCTTGGTTGTATCATAAAAGTGGGGCATTTAATATGTTGGTTGCATGCTTTGCTTACTTTAGGTATTATCATTGGCCTTATGATGACTACCCTACTTATTTGGTGAAAGGGTTTGTGATTCAATCCAAATTACCATGGTGACGACTCAAGTTTTCAAGTCGAGGAGACCCAAATTGAAGCCCGAGAGGATGTGGATTGAAGCCCAAGATCTGCCCCACAGAAAGAACAAGTCTAGCAGCCCAAATTAGGACTTCTAGAAGCTCTAGTGTGAACATGAGGGGCTGGTCTAATGTGAACGAAGGAAGCTTCCCTTTTTGTGTTTTCTAGGCTTATTAAAGGCTATTTTGACTTTCATAATGTGTAGTGTCTTAGTGTGAACATGAGGGGCTGGTCTAATGTGAACGAAGGAAGCTTCCCTTTTTGTGTTTTCTAGGCTTAATAAAGGCTATTTTGACTTTCATAATGTGTAGTGGCTTTCTAGGCATCTAGGAGTATGCATTTTGTAGTCTTCTATGTACCTAGAAGACTACACTTCCATTTATTTCTTTTGACTAGTATATTTTAAGAACCTTATTTAAAGGTGCTTGTAATTCATTTGAAAGGAACCTATCTTGAAATATATGAATATTGAACTTTTCTCTCTAGTTGAGACTTGTTGTGATTTGGTGGACTCCAAATTGTACAACCTTGTTTTTGATAATTCAATTTCCAAGAGATTGTTATTCTCTTGAGGATTGTTGCATAAGATAGGTGCCTTTGATCCTTTTGGAAGGTAACTAGGACTAGTTCTTCTAGTTATTGTCCAATTGTTTATCAATTGTGTCTTCTTTCTATCTTGTCTTTATTTTCTTGCATTAGTTTGTACTCATTCTCTTCCATATTTTGCAAGGTACGTATTCGAGGACGAACCTTTTTGAAGAAAGGGAGGATGATATGATCCTAAATGGCACAAATGGCTCAACTACTCAAACTTCTCCAAGGATTTGTGTTGGAAGCGGATTCATGGAGGATGAAGCTTTGGGATCATTTAAATGGAGTCATTGGAAGGCCTTAAAGCTATGGGAGATAGCATGGGAGAAGAATTCAAGAGTCCAAGGCCCAAGGCTTGGCTCTTAAAGTGTCTACAACTGCAAGCTTGGGTGATTCAAGGCGGGAAGATGGCTATTTGCTCAAAGGGCTATTTGTACAAGTGGCTACTTTGTGCAAGGAGGGTTATGCTTGCAAGAAGGCCATGCATGCTAGGTTGATTAGGGTCCATCTATGCAAGGAGGGACGTGTTTGGCCATTGAAGGCCAATCCTTGAAAAGAAGGCTACACTAAGAAGAGTAGCCAAACAAGGCCCTTACTTCATTAAGGGTAGCATTGTAACTGCATATTAGTCTTCTTTACTTGGCTTGTATATATAGCTTGTCTTTCATTCGATTAGGAAGATTGGATGAATTATGTATTGAATACTATAAATGAGTGATAGTTTGTTTAGCTTAATAACCGTTAGGATAGTTAATGGTGGATTCTATTGTTGGTTTTGAACCTCATTTCCATTGATTTCATGAAGAGTTGTTCATTTGTGGATTTCATTTGAATATCTCTTGCCTTGATTTCAAATAGCTTAGGTTCTATTGATTGAATCCAAGTGGAAGGGTCTAGGTACCATATACATAGGTTTGTCCATAGATTCATTATCATTAGCATCTAGCTTTAATCCTCTATTTCTCATCCTCGTTTCTTCAATTCTCATCCCAATTTCTTATTATCCTTTAATTCTGCATTTTAGGTATTGATTTGGTGTTTCCCCCAAATTGATTCGTTATCATCAAGTGTGTATTTCCACACTACACACTTGATGATGATCAATGATGAGAGTCAAGTCTCTACAAGCTTCATAGAGGTGGAATCCTACAAGATTTGGGAGATTACTTGGTTGGGAGATTTAGAGCTCGAGGTACTTGCTCGCAAGACTTGGAAGATAGCTTAGAAGGTTATTTGCCCAAAAGGCTATTTGTGCAAGTGGCTACTTTTTGCAAGGAGGGTTATGCTTGTAAGATGGCTATGCATGTAAGGTCGATTAGAGGGCCATCTATGCAAGGAGGGACGTGTTTGGCCATTAAAGGCCAATCCTTGAATTGAAGACTACACTAAGAAGACTAGCCAAACAAGGCCATTACTTTATTAAGGGTAGCATTGTAATTGCCTATTAGTCTTCTTTGCTTATCTTGTATATATAGCTTGTCTTTCATTAGATTGGATGAATTATGTATTGAGATACTCATTTATGGAGTGATAGATAGTTTTGCTAGGATTAGCTTAGATAATGGTGGGCTCCATTGTTGGTTTTGAACCTCATTTCCATTTATTTCATGAAGAGTTATTCATTTGTGGATTTCATTTGAATATCTCTTGCCTTGATTTCAAATTGCTTAGGTTCTATTGATTGAATCCAATTGGAAGGGTCTAGGTTTCATATACTTTTTCATATACTTAGATTTGTCCATAGATTCATTATCATTAGGGTCTAGCTTTTATCCTCTATTTCTCATCCCCTTTTCTACAATTCTCATCCCAATTTCTTGTTATCCTTTATTTTCGCGTTTTAGATGTTGATTTGGTGTCTCCTCCAAATCGATTCGTTATCAAGTAGCTATCCAGTTCCGCAAGCTAATCAGTCTAGTATCCCTTTCGGTTCAGTTTTCATGTGTTCATATCAGTTAGTGTACACATATCACAACAGTCACTCCTTACCAGAAACCCTCATTCTAGGATGAATGATCCCAAGGGGGAGATATTGTAACACCGCAGACCATTAACTTAAGCTTTGACCGTGATTCTAGACTTAGAAAAATCTAACAGAAGTATTAGAGCTCAAAATTGGGATTAGCAGGTAAAGTGCGGGTCGTACTTTAAAGTACGAGCCGCACTTCAAAGTACGGGCCGTACTTCAAAGTACGGGATCCAAGTGCGGGATGCACTTGGAAGGACGGGACATAAATTGAAGGCGTACATTGAGGGGAAGAAAGCAGAGAGTACTGGAAAGTGGCATCCAAGTATGAGCTAAATGTTACACCTCGGAAATTTCCCTTAGCATACAAGTGAATAGACTCATGAGGGACATGATGAACATGAGGTTTAGATGAGCTAGAGATAGTAATCGATCGACCTAATTAAGATTTCCAAAGACATCTGAGTTAAGAAAATGAAGGCGAAAAAGAGAAGCGAGTTGTAAGTTGAGAGTATCGGATAAGGAGTACGAGCATTGAGTTAATGGCGTATGAATGATGCCCCAAGGGAGAGTTATAACATCCCTTAGAATGGTATTGAAGTGGTGAACAAGTGTTAAGAAGGTTCCACAAGGATCGGCGATCAAACGAGAGCATTAAAGGAGAACGAGCAAGCGATAGAATAAGCTAAACGACAAAGGTATGTAAAGCTTAACCCTTTCTTTCCAAGGCATGACTTCTATGGCATGAAATTCCTCCTTACTATGAATGTCCCATCTCCAAGAAAGTCAAGTCCTCGCTCATGGATAGCCATACGAGATAAGAGATAAGCTATGAGCATGATAACGATAATGATGGTAGTAAGCTAAAGACTAGAGATGCTAGAGCCTATGGTATGATGCTCACAAGACGCTAATGACGCTATATATGTAATCTAATGGCATTGATCATTATGCCCACTCACCTTATGCTTGTTCCTTCAAGGTGAGGCGGAGATACGTATGAATGTTCCATAACGAAGTCGGGGTCCACGACCTTATGTCACCCCGATATAGATATAGACGTCTTGAGTTCAAATGTATGTGTTAAGGATACGTATAGTTATATGTGATGAAAGAATAATATGTTCATGAAATAAATGATAGCGATGAACCTATGATAACGTATGATGACACGTATATGAAGTATAGGGTGTCTATGCACAAATATATGTATTATGACGACATGATGATGCATGTACGATATGAGATGTAGGTGATGTGATCGAGCCCTCGTGGCCGAATACGATATCTTTGTCGAGCCTATGAGGCCGAATACGGATAATGATCAAATGGGTACAAATAGATGTGACATTATGATAAGTGTATGTATGTTTATGATGAATGCAAGATGATGACTAGATATATTAAGGTCATGATACCCCTATGTGATATATATGTATATATGTATGTATCGAGCCCGCAGGGCCGGTACGTATAATCCTAAGCCTATCGAGCCCAAGAGGGCCGAGTACGCATACCGGGATCCCATCGAGGCCCAAGAGGGCCGAGTACGTGTACCGTAATGTCATCGAGCCGAGCGGGCCGAGTACGTATGCTAGCGATTCCATCGAGCCGAAGGCCGAGTACGAATGATACTAATCTATAGAAGTATGAGTATGCTACAATTATGACACCGTTATGAATACGACTATGTTATATGCATGATGCTTATATGAGCACGACTATGTTTCACGTATGATATCTATGTGAGTATGATTGTGTTACGTATGATTATACCATATGCATCACGTTCATGTGAGTACGAATGAGATAAGTATGTGATATCTTTACGAGTACGATTAAGCTATACCTATGACAGTGATTAGAGTTCGAATATACTGCTAACATGTAAGTGCCGAGTAAGGGCTATGTATATACAAAGCACGTGATGCGGGCATGAGTATGACGAGATAATAGATATGAAAGGTAAGTAAGTAAAGGATATGGATGTATGTATACGAGTACGAAATAGAACATGGAACGCCTACGGAAAGCGGTAAGTGCTATGAAGAGAATGTTATCGTCTCCCGCTTTATGTTATTTCACATATTATACGTTATGTTTTTCTCTTTATTCTTGCTCATGCTTTACATACTCGGTACAATATTCGTGCGACGTCCTTCTCTTTGGACGCCGTGTTCATGCCCACGGGTAGAGGAGACGGTGCGATCCTCGGTAGCTAGCGACGAGTTGCGGGAGCCCTCCTTTATTCGGAGGTGCTATTTTGAGATATGGTTTTGCGTACATGTATTTTGGGCACGGCGGGGTCTGTCCCGTCCATATGTTCGGTGTTCTAGTAGAGGCTCGTAGATACGTATGTGTGGGTAGCATGGTCCCATAGTCATTGTGTAAATGAAAGCCTATGTATACTATTATTATTTTGATAGCCCAAAGGCCTACGTTATATAAGTAAATATGTTCTATATGAAAGTCATTTTCTATTATTATAAATGATAAGAGAAATGAATAAAGACAGGTTAAGCAGTAGAATGAGGGGTGCTCGGTGGTCAGCCTCGGGTACCCGTCGCGGCCCGTAGGTCGGGTCGTGACACTAAAAGTACAGCCCACCAGGGAAATTAGTGACTCACTGGAATTTGACATTCTAGGTACAGGCCACAAGGTGCGGTCCGTACTTCAAAGTACGGGACGTATCTAGTGCCCATATTTCACCAGCGTTAGCCAGAAACTATAAATATGCAGACTCAGCTATATTTTCTTATTTTCAAGTTCCTGAACCTAGAACGACACCCCTCCTCCTCCATCACCAAGAACACTAAGGTAAGCAATCCTAACCTATTCCAAATGGATTCTAACATATATTTATGAACATTAAGAAAGAATTCATCGTTCTTAACATAGGGTTATCAAGAAAACCCATCCAAAGGGTTCAATACTTAGGTTGTTGGGATTCTTCTCAAAGTTCAGACCTTTCTTGCGAATTTTTGAGCATATATAGGTATGTGAGGCTAACTATATACGTTAGGGAATGCTCATGATTCTCCCTACGCCTCATTCTACATGCTTATCAGAAATTTGACTCGGAATACAGTTTAGCTCTAGTTTTTTGAATAGTTGTAGAACTACTATCTTCTAGGGTTATAGTTTCATAATTCGTTCGTGGTTATCATTTTGAATAGCATGAACTCAGTACGTAATCATTATAGACTTGTGTATTGACATCACATGAGTCTCAGTCACTGTATAATCAGTTATTGGCTTAAGTTCCATAATCAGAAACAGTTATCATGTTATTAGTTATAGCCCAGTCTTAGTATCATAAATTGCTTAATGTTGATCACCTGTATTTGTATTTTGGGGCCCTAGGCCACAGTTTATATTTACAGTTATATAGGTGATTCTCCATTCAGAACAAGGAGTACTTCAGATCCTTGCCTTCCTGTTTAGTTCGGTTTCAGTACTTGTGTTGATGTCCCTTTTTATTACTTAGGGGCCTGCATCGTATACAGGTTGATGATCCAGCTAGGTAGGATCGCCGTATGAAGCCGGCTGGTGAGCCCCGCCGCCGGGCGTTATCCTCGCTTTCACCTTTTCAGCTTTAGGCCATTCTTCTGTATTTTTTTAGAGTCTTCATAGACATAGTCCGCCTACCAATTATTGCAAGATTTTGATGTGTTAGCCGTGTTGGCATTTATTTCAGATGTTTTAGACTTAAACAGTATTTTCGCATTTAATATATTTCAGCCAGACGTTTTAGTAGATCAGCATATGTTAGTCTTATTTCCTTATTTTTAGCATGTTTTGATATCACATGTTGATTCAGCCAGACTTTGTGTTCGCTCGATCACATGCAGTTAGGCACCGAGTGCAGTGTTACGCCCAAGCTATGGTTCGGGGCGTGACAGTATTGTTGTTAACTTTTTGGGGTTGTCGCCTCTTTGTTCTGATTTGGCTTATTTCCATGTGTGTTGTATTGGAATTATTACTTAGTTGTAATGTTGTGGTTGTGATACGTTTGTGTCACGACCCAGCCCCGTAGGCCGTGACTAGTGCCCGAGCTGGGCACTTGTACCCACCTATCAATAATACTCAGATCATAGCAAGCAAATTAGGAACTTATACGTACAGAAAGGCACGACACCGCGCACACATATATACATAAATCATACAAATAGCCGGAGGATATACAGAACACAAATACAACTGAACAGTGCTACCCACAACCCACGTTCATGTCTACAGGCCTCTAACAATAATAACAGAACCATATGATGGGACAGGGCCCCGCCGTACCCTGAATAAATATATACACATATAATAAAAGAGTCGTACTAAAATGGGTTCTATTGCGGAGCTCTCCTAAATAGCCGAGTAGGGATCCTAAGCTGGCGGCTCACCCAAAACGAGTATCATACCGCGCGCATGAAACGCAGCCCCCGAAGAAAGGGTCGCATTTTAATATGTACCGAGCATGTAAAGCACCTTAATACAATAAATAGAACCATAACCGAACTGGAATATATCGAAATAAGTATAGTAATCGAAAACTCAAAAACTTTCCTGTGAATCTTATATCATGCATGTCCATATCATATTCTCAAATCATTATGTACATATAGCGTACCCGGCCCTCCAGTGAGAGACTCGGTAAATAAAACCATATAATCATCATGTATAGTAATCATGTAATCATATGCATATGCCGTACCCAGCCCTCTAGAGAGGGACTGTGAATCGGATCATCGGAAATGCCATCCCGCCATCCCCATGTCATCACATCATCATATCATATCATATAAATATAAATATATATATATATATATATATATATATATAAACGTACCCGGCCCTCTAGTGAGGGACTCGGTGAATAATGCAACGAGATCGCGCACGAATACGTACCCTACCAGGACTCGAGAAAGATGCGTAGGTACGTGCACGAAGCAGAGTAGTGAGAAACCATATGCACACAAATCGTTTCAAAGACCCTATTTAGGTAAAATAAATTAAGCGAGCAATCATTTAGAAATCGGACAATAGTTATATCAAATACCTTTCGGACGTATCACTCTAACATGTCAAAACCGTACTTTAGAAATCATAACCACGTGTTTCCGAAACATATACATAACAATCCTTATTTTAGACTTGACGAATAATAAATAGCCATACCGGTCGAAATACGAAGCATGTTAGGTTCTTTCCAACAACCTTTAGTACTATACAAGGAACGGTCTCGGGGCCCACGACAAGTATCAAACCGATCCGGCCCGCTCGTTATATCCCGTATTTTGTACGTTGGAATATTTTAAGTTGGTTGCGACAAGTTATGGACGAGCATTTAATCTCCGTTTTGTTGATTTTGTGTTAATGCACAAGTCGTATATAGTCGTCTTTTTCAATTGACATGGAATGTTAAGGGTAAATTTGGAATAAGGAAAAATTTGGAAAGTTAAATATTTCATGAAGACTTGGGGCTAGAAGTGGAAACAAAGTTATCATTTTTCATGAAATGGCCATGGCCGTATGGCATATGTTGTATGAAGGGTCCCTTCCACAAAAATTTGGCTAAATTTGATTAGTTAAATCTATGAGTGGCACATGTGTACACTTTATATTTGTTGGGGTTCTTTATATACATATATGAGGGATGAAAGGCAAGACATATTAGTCATCTTTTCCAACTCTAGAAAGATGAAGAAGCATGGAGAAAAAAAAATAGAGAAACGTGTTCTACCATGGCTGTCGATTTGGCCATGAAAATTGATGAAAAAAAATCATTTTCTTCTAGGTTTTCTACTCCTTGGAAGGTCCTAAACAACATGAAGTAGTTGTCGAATCAAGCCAAGATTTTCTCGCTCGCAAAACCTCACCTCGGCCGAATGAAGAAGTGAAGTACTGAGAAGGTAAGATTTAATCTTCTTCTACGTGTTTTGAATGATTTGTACATGTTGTGATATGTGGAAAAGAATGAAATTCATGAAATTATGAAAGTTGAAGTTGAGCCGTGTGGTATGTGTTGTATAGGAAGAGTGATGAATTAATTGTCGTTAGCATGTTTGTGTGTTGTTGTAATGTGTAGAAAGAGAAACCCGTGGGGAAAAATTGGATGGGCCC
>NW_026717027.1:0-15834 GCF_029784015.1 Lycium ferocissimum | reverse complement strand
CTTCAACCCCTTTATGGGCCCCGAATTTTGTTTGGGAAAGGTACCGTGCGGATACCGACCGGGTCTATCTTCGAGAAACCCCCGGCACCCCGCCCCGTCAAAAAAATCTTAACCGGGGAAGGGGTATTTATTCTTTATGGTTACCTTGTTCTAAATTACTTAGGTAATCAATACACGTAGTAACGACCATCTTTCTTTCTTACGAACAATACGGCGCCCCCAAGGTGATGTGCGGCCCTACTAAAACCCTTTTCTAATAAATCTCTCATTGCTCCTTCAATTTCTTCGATTCTGCAGTGCCACTGTACGGAGGAATATATATGGCTCTAGTGTGCAGCGACACGTACTATAGTGAATTTTGTCTCCCCGCTTGTCGTGGCCCAACCCCGTAGGCCGCGATTAGTACCCCGACACCGGGCACCCGTACACACCCATTAATCAAACGGCGTACGAATAACTTATATCGGGTACCAATAACATATATTTTACGAAAGAGTGGAACGTCGCCCCAAAACTGTCACAAATATACATATACATATAGCAATCACTTCCGGTAAATAGTATCACATATAAGCCGATAAGGCTATCATAGCATGGGGACGTCCCAATCACAAATCACACGGATACGGCCCGAATAGTGAGTACCCATAACCCACACATATATGTCTACGGACCTCTAAGAATAATAACAAAATCATATGACGGGACGGGGCCCCGCCGTGCCGTAAATAAACATATACATATATACGTACGAGAATTAGGGCCAAAGTATAGGCTCCGGAACAAGGGAGCGCTCCAAGACAGCTGAACAGGAATCCTAAGCTGGTGGATCATCCAAATAAGTATTTGTACCTGCGCGGCATGAAACGCAGCCCCCGAAGAAAGGGGGTCAGTACGGAATATGTACTGAGTATGCAAAGCATGAAATATAGTAAACAAGATCACAATCAAAACCAGAAGTACGGAAAGTAGATGCAATATTCAAAATATTAAAATGCTTACTCATAAAAATACAAATCATGCATAGGGCTCTTAGAACGGTGGTCGCCCGCCTGTCGTTGGCGCCACACCACATCATCACACCAGAAGGTTTCATATCTCCGTATCCCCGTCACACATCATAACACATCATAACATCATAACACAGCATAACACCAAATATACACGGTACCCGGCCCTCTAACGAGGGGCTCGGCGAACCGGACACATCATACTCCGGAATATCACATAGTGCGCACGATAACATAATCGTCCTGGGACTCGGTGAAGGAGGTAATGACAGAATGCACGAGCGAGAGTTGTGAGCAACTATATGCAATTTAAAACATTTTCAAAAACTCGATAGATTAATCAAAATGAACCATCATTTAAAAACCGAGGCGATAGTCAAATCAAGTTTCCTCCGAGGGTCGTTCGAAAGCATATCAAATAGAACTTTAGGACTCATAAATACGTATTAAACTATATGAAGTAACTTATGGAACTTAGGGCATAATCGTCGTTATAAACTCGTTAGAGAAATAAGTAATCGCCGCTCGAGGGTTAAGGCGATCGTTACACTAAATCCTTTCAAAAGTCGTTAGTACCACACAAAGGAGAGTCTCGGGGCCCACGGACGAGTATCGAACCAATCCGGGTCCATTTATGAAAGTTGGAGACCTTATCCATTATAGAATCTCCCGCGAACGTTTCGAAGCGATCCGAGCTCGTCTATGAAAGTTACGATTGTTCGTAGTTACGAAACCTTTTTGGAATAAAAATCTTTATAAAATCTTTGAAACCAAATCATGAAAAAACATAAGGATCATGGTTCGACTGCATTAGGAGAGCCAACATTAAGAAGTGAATAGAAATCGCACACAAGCTCGGACCTTAAGAATGGAGTTACCCCGAGACTCGTATCACAATCTACTTACGACTAAGACATGCCTCAAGAAAGAAAGAAGGGTAAGCTTCACATACCTCGCACTTCCTACGTAAATACGAACTTAGGCCTCGGCTTCTCAAGATCTACAACAACATCATTTGGTATTAAACATTAGCCATAGATTCTTAAAACTCCAATTTCGACTAGCACTTAATTTTACAAAAATTTGGGCAGTATTTCCCCTGTAAATTCAACATCCCCAAGATTTCAACTCGGCTAAATCTTCAACAACAATACCAACAACCATTCTAGCAACATCAACAATTAATTTAAAAGGCATTCTAACGTCAATAACTCTTTTCTACATATTTCGACAACATTCCATTTACGTTCAAATTAACCACATATGATCAAGCCAACATCAATGCTTACATACATTCAAGTACCAATCCGAAACCATTCAAATAAAATTCAAGAATACTTCAAGCAATCCAAAAAATAATCACACGGCCCAACCAAAGGGGCAACACCACCCGAAACTCTCCAATTGCCAAAGGAACAACAACAACACATTTCTTTCTTCCAAATTCATAAACTACACCAATAATCCACATATTCACAACATTAACCTTAACAATACAAGAAACTACGCTAAATTCACATTATCTTCAAAACAGCCCATAAACGTTCTCTACTTCAACTTGGACCATTAAATCATCATTTTCACCATAGAATCCATACAACAACAACCAAAACATACTAAATAAAATTAGTTCATCATATTCTACAAAACAACACATATACACGGCCACATACCAACTTCCATATTTCCATGAATTCCATCCATTTCCACTTACTACAACATGTACAAACCCTTCATAACACATGAAAAGAGGATTAAAACTTACCTTCTTCACTTAGTTCTTCATTTGGCTAAGGTTGGTGCTTTGCAAGAACAAGGATTTGCTTGCTCCAACAACCACTTCATGTTGTTTAGCACCTTCCAATTAGTTGAAAACCTAGAAGAATAATTTTTTTTTTTGAAAATTTTGGTCTTCCATTTCTCCTCCATGGCCGAATATGGCCTTTGTTTTTTGCTCTCCATTTTCTTGAAATTTCTAGGAGATAAAATGATAAAGATGACTTAATTAATCATCTTTTATAGTCCATATATTATGCACAAGTGGCCCTATGGCCCACTGGCCGGCCACACTGGCCCACAAGAATAATTTTTGTCATGTAGTCCCTACAATTGTAAAATAGTCACATGCACTCTTTATAGCTTGACTAGTCAAATGGCCAACAAGGGTTCCCAAATGCCAAACGGCCAAACTTTTTCATGAAAATTTCTAACTTTCCATAATTCATCTTTTGGTCCCAAATTTTCCTTAATATTCCATTCCAATAAAATCATAAGCAACTTATGCCTTAAAACAAAATCGGGTATCAAAAGTCTCAACCTCGCATCCCGGACTTAGTCTTGTCCCTAACTTTTCATGTAGTTAACCCGGATTGTCCCGACGTACAAAATACGGGATATAACATCCTCTCCCCCTTTAAAACATTCGTCCTCGAATGTTAAACTAACCTTATAGGGTCTTATAAATGCTTCGGGGGAGAGTCCTCTTTTTATCGCTGTCACATACAGTTCATTTATCAATCAACGTAACCAATTAAGGAATTAGATTGCTTGTAGGCACAGGAGACAAGTAGGGATACGTATTCTTCATCTCTTCTCTGCCATTATTCCGCCACAATACCTTAACGAAAGTTACGCCTGTAGTACGCAATCTTCTCACCTGACGACTCAGCATAGTTATAGGCTGTTCCTCGTAGGCTAATTCCTACGTTACCGGATATCACTATGGAAAATACTTTAGAGGGTCGTGTACACATTTGCAAAGCATGGACACGTGGAAGACCGGATGCCTTTGTTCCCAAATCGGACGGTAGGTCTAATTCATAGGTAGTCTTGCCTACTTTAATGATGCCTATGCCTCGACTAAGCTTCCCCACCGAATCTCATAACACCCTTCAAGGGTGACACTTCCAAAGATACCCAATCGTCGACCTGGAACTCTAGGTGTCGACGTCGAGTATCTGCATATGACTTCTGTTGCCTCCGAGTTGCTAATAACCGCTCCCGAATGAGTTTCACTTTGTCAACTACTTGCCGAATCATATCTGGCCCAATTAACTTAGTTTTGCCAACAATGAATCAGCCAATCGGTGACTTGCACTTTCTGTCACACGAAGTCTCATACGGTTATATGAATGCTAGAATGGTAGGTATTATTACATTCGAACTCAATAGTGGCAAATAATCATCTTGGCTGCCTCGAAAATCAATAACGCGAGGCCACGGATTCTTTAGCGCCGAATAGGACACTCGTTCATCCGTCGCGTCAATTTGCTCGTGACCTCATTCTTTCGGGGTGACCTCTCTGGTTAGTCGAATCGAGCTCCTCCGTCCGAGATCATACATGTGAGAGCATTGAAAAGTCTCTCTATATATAATCGTGCATACGACCTTTAACTAGATGAATAGTCTTGAATATGCGCTTGTACTGACTCCCGCGGTTCAATAGTCGACGTCATTAGTCCTTACATCCTTGTCACTATTTACTTTTACATTCCGAGTGCTCATCCAATATGACTTTGTCGCCGGTGGGCATAATGGTTATGTCCTTCAAACTATTTCTCCTAGTCCTTTCGCAGACTATTTTCCCCGATCTAAAGTAGTGTATATGAAATGGTTTTGCACCCTTCGCTATCCTTCACGTACAACTACGCTTATGGCAACTTATAATTCGAGTTCAAGCTAAATTCTTGGGCTCTTGTCACAACTATCCTCCTTTAACTTCCTACTACAACCGTTTCTTTAACCTTTATTTCCCAAACCTTGCAATACAACCCAAAAGCCTAGGGCTACGAAAATTCTTACTCCCTTCCGATTCTCTCATAACACAAGTATATGTGTTTTTGGTTTCCTTGTGTTGACGATTATTTCGAACTCTGGCTCCAAGTTAATAAATTTCCCTTCTAGGGCATAAGAACGCCATAATCTCTTCAAGTTCAATATGTTCTCCCCCCCCCCCCCCCCGCATTAGGGAGGTCCTAACACGCCAATAATTTTTTTAAATATACACCGTCCTCGACACTTATCTTTCGAGAGTTGGAAATCTCTTAGAATCGTTGCACGGCCTAATCATCCTTTTCTTTACTTCTCATTTTTTGTTGTGGTCACTACCCTTTCATTCCACTTGTCGAAGTCTGTCTTCCAACCTCACACATTCCTCTCTTATTCCATACTATCACACTCTATCCCTCTCATACGCCTAACCTCGAATTTTTATCCAAATAGTGTCGTGCTTTGCCCGTCGCCTCTCTTGGAGGCTTCACTCTCTCATGTTCCTTACCCTTTCGCGTTTTCTGACATTTCCGATCACTTTACTTTCCATCCACGCACTCTCTTTCCTTCCCAAATATCATTATCTTAGAACTTTCCAAGCTCAATCCGTAGCGAAAACAGCATCGGCTTGCCTTATAACGTTATGCCATTTTTATTTTCTTTCACTCGAACTTCCTTACCCTATCTGATTAACGCCTTCCAATATGTCTCAACATTGATTGCTGGGACTTAACATAGCCATATAAGGGATATCATATACATACGTATACATAGTTGCTACCATCTTATTTACAAAATATTTCCAACGCTATACAACTTACCCTGGTTCTAAAGCTATAAGGCACCTTCCCTTCATTTTTACTGGTTCAGTCTGCCTCGCTCTACACGACCTCTTAAGGTTTCTGCCCGCTCTGCAGACTCTAATAGTTCCTTAGGTTAACCTAGCTTCTCATTTGCTTCCTACGTCTGAATTTGTAAAACTTTCAGAAAACTTCCCAGGGGGTCACCCATCCTAAAATTGCTCCCACTCCAGCACGTTTAACTTTAAAATTCTGATGAAATGCGACGTTCTAATGCTAATATGATCGCATCAACCTCGTCGCATGACCCTCAGCACATAATCTGGAGTGAGTTGAAGTCTTGACAGGTTTCAAAACGTCCTCATAACACATCTCCCGCCGAATCGAAAGGGTCTCTTACTTGTAGTCATTCCAAGTTCTTGGCTAAGCGGCACTTATATTCCGGCGGTAAGTGTCCAAAGTTCCCTTGTAATGGTATCCTTATCTCAACCTGTACCATCGGCTTCTTTCGATAAAATTATATTGCACCTCCGGTTCCTTAAGCCTACCGTCTTTGTCGCTTAGAGATTTCATTATTTCCAAGGTGAAGTCGTCTATACGCAGTATCCCTTTGTGCTTTATGCCTTTTTACTCTTACTAGATATATATCCAACACAGGCTTCCAACCCACTCAGAACACACCAAATTCGTCTCAACAACGATCTTATCTTATCATCATGTTATCGTACTGCGCTTTTAAGTTCGTAGCTAGGTATCCCCTTTTCGTTCCATATTCGTACTTATTTATTTACGTCTATATCCGGTGCTTCCTTTAGTACTCCCTTACCATATCTTCCCCAATCTACGTCCATCCTTTTCTGCGCACGAGGAGCTTTATAATACCGCTACATTTTTGGAAAATATTACTCCTACATAATCCCTTTCTTACTTTCAAGTCATATTCTGTTCACCCCTACTTTCCCTTACGTTCTTATCATACCAGTCATTTCCTATCACTCCCTCTACTTCGTTGTTCGTCTCTCTATAATCTGGTCTTTCACCGTTCCGTCGCTGATACTACTCGTATTCACGATTACACATGTCATAATCTATTATTGCATTACTATCTTGTCCGCTTTTCTTTTCGTCTCCTGCTTCCAATTAAGCCCTTCTCTTTTTTTTTTTTTTTGTACTCGCTATCATTTTCGTTATCTCATAATCTTTATTCGGAACTTTCCCTATAGAAAAACCTCATAAATTCCTCTTCCTTTTTTTTTTCTTTTTCAATAGCCCACCTTTATACTTAGTGACATAGATCTCGACATACTTCTAGTCACTTCCTCGCTGGGCTTTGCTTATTTTCATAACAATCCTTATTTTTATTCACATAATATCCTGTTCGTAACCAACCTTATAGTGTCACACTCCTTAACTTTTTGCCCTTTCCGGTCAATCTTATCTTTTATATCCCACAAACTGTCTTGTCAGCACATTCATATCCGTCACTTTTTTTTTTCCTGTACTCTTGTCTTAATCATGTTGTTATTATTTCTTCCAACTATAATCTCGTCATAATTTATCCATACTTATCAATTCAGTTAGTATCTTAATATGACACTCTGTTAAGATCTGCCAACCTCTCCTAACTCATCCCTTAATATTACAAGCCCTTTCCAAATTCTTTTTCATCATATTAATATCGACCCCCTAATTACCATTATCATCAATTCAACAGTTACTTATTTCTCGAGGTCAGCCGAACTTACAACTTAGTCAATTCCTATCCTTATTATTAACACGACCTCTTAAGGCATATTACAAACCCATATTTCATTCTCTTTTTATTTCTGGAAAAATTTCGGCAGAGTTTCCTCTATATCTCTTACTATCTCAAAACCTGTACACAGGAAATACCAACAATGCCTCACAGGGCCAACACGTATATATATACATATTATGTCCTATCACAGCCACACAGGGCTCCCAGTATCAATAACAGTATGAAAATGGTGAATTTACCTCGTATGTCCAACTCGAACTGCATCTGTTACACTTTCCGGTTTACTTTTGCTTTCCAATTTTCCAACTTTACATTTCGATCATACTTCAATGCCTTATCTGACATACACCTTTTGTACCTTAGCTTACCTGTGTGCTTTGTAACTTCCAATATCGGCAATCGCTTTCTTCTGTCGAGGTCGTCCTTCCGCTGAAATCAAAAGTTAGTACGAGGAATCTCATTTCCTATGACTTGGCTCTATCGCACGATCTAAGACAGAAAAAAGGTCACTGATTCCTAAATGCCCCGCAGCCTCCTGTTTATAAGTGTGGCCGGCTTCACACCATAAACAAGACTCTGCCGGACACGGTCTGTAGACAATCCGAGGACAAACCGCTCTGATACCACTTTTGTCACGACCCAACCCCGTAGGCGCGACTAGTGCCCGACCTGGGCACCCGTACACAACCATTAATCAGAAATGGAGTACGAATAACTTATATCGGTACAAATAACATATACTTACAGAAAAGTGGAACGTCGCCCCAAAGTCACACAAATATACATATACATATCGCTATCATAACTTCCGATAAATAGTATCACATATAAACCGATAAGGCTATCATAGCATAGGGGGACGTCTCAATCACAAATCACACAGACAAGACTGAATAGTGAGTACCCATAACCCACACATATATGTCTACAGACCTCTAAGAATAATAACAAAATCATATGACGGGACAGGGCCCCGCCGTACCCGTGAATAAACATATACATATATGCAATAACAGAATCAGGGCCAAAGTATAGGCTCCGGAACAAGGGAGCGCTCCAAGACAGCTGAACAGGAATCCTAAGCTGGTGGATCATCCAAATAAGTATCTGTACCCGCGCGGCATGAAACGCAACCCCCGAAGAAAGGGGTCAGTACGGAATATGTACTGAGTATGCAAAGCATGAAATATAGTAAACAAGATCATAGTCAAACCCGGAAGTACGGAAAGTAGATGCAATATTCAAAATATTAAAATGCTTACCCATAAAAATACAAATCATACATAGGGCTCTTAGAACGGTGGTCACCCGCCTGTCGTTGGCGCCACACCACATCATCACACCGAAGGTTTCATATCTCCGTATCCCCGTCACACATCATAACACATCATAACATCATAACACAAAGATAACACCAAATATACACGGTACCCGCCCTCTAACGAGGGGCTCGGTGAACCGGACACATCATACTCCGGAATATCACATAGTGCGCACGATAACATAACCGGCCGGGACTCGGTGAAGGAGGTAATGACGAAATGCACGAGCGAGTCGTGAGAAACTATATGCAATTTAAAACATTTTCAAAAACTCGATAGATTAATCAAAATGAACCATCATTTAAAAATCGAGGCGATAGTCAAATCAAGTTTCCTCCGAGGGTCGTTCGAAAGCATATCAAATAGAACTTTAGGACTCATAAATACGTATTAAACTATATGAAGTAACTTATGGAACTTAGGGGCATAATCGTCGTTATAAACTCGTTAGAGAAATAAGTAATCGCCGCTCGAGGGTTAAGGCGATCGTTACACTAAATCCTTTCAAAAGTCGTTAGTACCACACAAAGGAGAGTCTCGGGGCCCACGGACGAGCATCGAACCAATCCGGGTCCATTTATGAAAGTTGGAGACCTTATCCATTATAGAATCTCCCGCGAACGTTTCGAAGCGATCCGAGCTCGTCTATGAAAGTTACGATTGTTCGTAGTTACAAAACCTTTTTGGAATAAAAATCTTTATAAAATCTTTGAAACCAAATCATGAAAAAAAACATAAGGATCATGGTTCGACTGCATTAGGCAAGCCAACATTAAGAAGTGAATAGAAAGCGCACACAAGCTCGGACCTTAAGAATGGAGTTACCCCGAGACTCGTATCACAATCTACTTACGACTAAGACATGCCTCAAGAAAGAAAGGGTAAGCTTCACATACCTCGTCTACTTCCTACGTAAATCTGAACTTAGGCCTCGGCTTCTCCAGATCTACAACAACATCATTTGGTATTAAACATTAGCCATAGATTCTTAAAACTCCAATTTCGACTAGCACTTAATTTTACAAAAATTTAGGCAGCATTTCCCACCAAATTCAACATCCCCGAGATTTCAACTCGGCTAAATCTTCAACAACAATACCAACAACCATTCTAGCAACATCAACAATTAATTTAAAAGGCATTCTAACGTCAATAACTCTTTTCTACATATTTCGACAACATTCCATTTACGTTCAAATTAACCACATATGATCAAACCAACATCAATGCTTACATACATTCAAGTACCAATCCAAGACCATTCAAACAAAATTCAAGAACACTTCAAGCAATCCAAAAATGATCACACGGCCCAACCAATGGGCAACACCACCCGAAACTCTCCAATTGCCATAGGAACAACAACAACACATTTCTTTCTTCCAAATTCATAAACTACACAAATAATCCACATATTCACAACATTAACTTTAACAATACAAGAAACTACGCTAAATTCACATTATCTTCAAAACAGCCCATAAACGTTCTCTACTTCAACTTGGACCATTAAATCATCATTTTCACCATAGAACCATACAACAACAACCAAAACATACTAAATAAAATTAGTTCATCATATTCTACAAAACAACACATATACACGGCCACATACCAACTTCCATATTTCCATGAATTCCATCCATTTCCACTTACTACAACATGCACAAACCCTTCATAACACATGAAAAGAGGATTAAAACTTACCTTCTTCACTTAGTTCTTCATTTGGCTAAGGTTGGTGCTTTGCAAGAACAAGGGATCCACTTGCTCCAACAACCACTTCATGTTGTTATTCACCTTCCAAGTAGTTGAAAACCTAGAAGGAATAATTTTTTTTGTTGAAAAATTTTGGTCTTCCATTTCCTCTTCCATGGCCGAATATGGCCTTTGTTTTTGTGCTCTCCAAGTCTTCTTGAAATTTCTAGGAGATAAAATGATGAAGATGACTTAAGTTGTCATCTTTTAAGTCCATATAAAATTTGCACAAGTGGCCCTATGGCCCACCTCTCTGGCCGGCCACACTAGGCCCCCTCAAGAATAATTTTTGTCACTTCTAGTCCCTACAATTGTAAAATAGTCACATGCACCCTTCATAGCTTGACTAGTCAAATTTGGCCAACCAAGGGTGGGTCCCACACCGTGCCACACGGCCAAACTTGGCCATTTCATGAAAATTTAATAACTTTTCATAATTCACTTTCAACCCCAAATTTTCCTTAATATTCCATTCCGATAAAATCATAGACAACTTATGCCTTAAAACAAAATCGGGTATCAAAAGTCTCAACTTCGCATCCCCGAACAGTCTTGTCCCTAACTTATCGTAGTTAACCCGGATTGTCCCGACGTACAAAATACG
Organism: Lycium ferocissimum; assembly: GCF_029784015.1. Classification (NCBI taxonomy): domain Eukaryota; kingdom Viridiplantae; phylum Streptophyta; class Magnoliopsida; order Solanales; family Solanaceae; genus Lycium; species Lycium ferocissimum. Next base: position 4,813 of record NW_026717027.1, on the reverse strand, counting down.
GGATATAACACTGCTCAGGAGGAAGACCTGGAAGCTCATCTGGGAACACATCTGGAAATTCATTATCCACTGGGACTGACTGAAGAGTCGGTGCCTCTGCTTCTAAGTCATGTACACGAACCAGATGATAAATATAGCCCTTTTTGATCATTTTTCTTGCCTTGAGGTATGAAATAAACTTACCCCTCGACGATGCCGTATTACCTGCCCATTCTAGAACTGGTTCCCCTGGAAATTGGAAACGGACTATCTTCTTTTGACCAAACATTAGCATAACAAGAAGCTAGCCAATCCATACCCATAATAACATCGAACTCGCCATATCTAACTCTACCAGTTCCGCCTTTAGTGCAAGCCGGCCACATAGAATTACCGAACAATCTCTATAAACCCGCCGGCTATACTGTAATCCCCTACTGTGTAGCTACCTCAAAAGGCTCTATCGGTTCGATGCTATCCCAATTTTATTAGCAACAAGGGGAGAAATATATGATAAAGTAGAGCCGGATCTATCGGTGCATATACATCTCGAGAGAAGACCGAGAATATACCGTAACAACATTAGGCGACGCTCTCCGATCCCCGTCGGCCGGCCAAGGCATATATGCGGTTCGAAGGCCTCCAGAGCTACGGCGAGCTGCAGGATGATTCCCCGCTCGTCAAGGCAGTAGGGCGAGCGTCCGGGAGCACAGCTAGAGTTTGATTCGTCGTCGATATGCGTCCGCTATGCGTAGTCCGATATGACGGATCGGATGCACCGATATGTGACGGGATTAGATCGTTATTTGGTCGACAAACCGTTTGGTGATGGCGGCCCGGCCTGTGCATGGACATTGCCCGTACGAGCACACGCCTAGGGTATGGAGGACGACACAGAGGGCGCCACCCGACAGGCTTATGATAGGGGCCTAAAGAGGGCCGCATCCGCCGGTATTCTGGAGAGTCTCGAGGCAGAGCCCTCGAAAAGATAGCGTATATCCTCCCCACCAAAGACAGAGCACACACCCACGGTTGCGGTGGGCGAGAGACCGGATAGTGCCGGGTATTCAAGAGCGGGGTCGAGCTCCGTGGCCTCGGGTTCACGCATGGATGAGGTTCCGCCCCCAGTGGCCACCCATACCTCGATGTCCTCATCGTAGAGACACCACCCGGGGGGAGGGGAGTGTTATCGTGCCACGGGTGCTTGCTTTACCTGTGGCCAGCAGGGCCACCTTATGAGAGATTGAAAAGAAAGAAAGGTTAGGCTTTACATACCTCGATCTCTCTCGAAGCTAATCTAAATCAAGCCTATGTCTCGGACTTCCCAAGATCTACATAACATCATTAAATACCAACATTAACTATAGGCATTTAGGAGTTCATTTCCAAACGAATACTAAATTCTACAGAAATTTGGGCAAGATTTCCCCCCGTAAATGCACAACCCCGAGAATTCAACTCGCCAAATTCATCAACAACAACACCAACAACCAAACTAGCAACATCTATAATCAATTCAATACGCATTCTAACATTAAATACTCTTTCTACATAATCCAACAACATTCATTATATTCAATTCAACGGCTTACATTCAAGCCAACATCAACGCTTATACATTCAAATACTAGTCCGAACCCATACTAATAACATTCAAGAACATTTTAAACAATTCATACAATATTTCCAACAATCCAACAAATGCTCCAATTTACCCGAAAACTGTCCCAAACCCGAGAACAACATCTATAACACATTCCTAATTTCCGAATCATGATTTGCACCAACAATCCACACTCTAACAATGCCATTCTCATAAATATAGAAATTACATTAAATGCACATAATCCTCCAAATCAGCCCGCAACATTTACAATATCAATCTTGAGTCATTAAACTCTTATCGTCAACATAGAATTCATAACGACAACAACTAAAACGCTAAGCAATATTAATTCATTCTTTGTCACACAACATGACTCATATTCGGTCAACACTACACATACACATATTGATGATTCCCATTCATTTCTTCACACTACACAACTAAACATGCTACATAGAATTAATCCATTACTTCAACACAATATCACATGCACACGGCTAGGTACCATGCACACGGCCTCAACTCCAACATGCCATATTTCATGAATTTCATCCATTTTTGCATACTACGACATACATAAACCTTCCATAACATATAAAAACAAGATTAAACCTTACCTTTCTTCTCAATCTTCACAACTTGGCTAGGGTTAGCAAGGATGAAAACGAGCGGTTTGTTGACCCAAACAACACTCCCACGTTATTAAGGGACCTCCAATTAGTGGGTTTGCTAGAAGGAATTATTTTTGTGATAGCTAAATTTGGTCTTGAATTTTTTGGGTTCTTGGCCGAATGGTCTTCAACTTTTGCTCCAAGGTTCTTGATTTTTTTTTCTAAGTGTGGAATGAAGAAAGATGACTTAGTAGTCATCTTTGATGCTCACACAAGAATTATACAAGTGTCCATGGCCCACACATGGGTTGGACCAATTAAATTTGGCCACAAAATGTGTGGGAACCACTTCCAAGTCACACGGCCAACATGGCCAAATTTTCATGATTTGCCAACTTTCAAATATTCCATTTTTAGTCCCAAATTTTCCTAAATGTTCCATGCCAACAAATTCATGAACAACTTATGTCTTAAACAAAATCGAAGGTCAAAAGTCTCGACTTCGTATCCCGGAATGGTCTTGTCCCTAACTTATCATAGTTAATCCGGATTGTCCTAATGTACAAAATACGGGATATAACAGATCAAATGGTAATGGGATATCTCGCAAGAAAAAGGTATTGAAAAGCGAAAAAAGATAAGTCACGAGTGGCTACATCGAGTATTATGTATACCCTGATGATTGATGTTACGACATGTTAAAAATATTGATTGTCTTGTATGTCAAAATTGAGGTAGCAAGCGCTACAGAGAGAATTAGGATTGGGTTTTCTCGCGAATTAAAGTCGGATAGCGGTAACGCGACCAACAATGTAAGAAGGAGCATTAGGAAAAAGAAGGTTATGATATCATGAAGGGGAGAGAAACTTGGACAAGGAAAACATATACCCATTGAGGGTCCGGTAATATATATTTGAGGAAAAGGTTAGGATGAAAGTAGGAAAGCAGACGATAGGATCAAATTTAAATAAATCAATGGGAGATAAAGTAATGTTATATGTGACAAGGGATGAACGTGAGGACCCTAGAACCAACCTATACGTCTTCATAACCAGAACCAAGAAGGTTGTAAATAATGGACAAAGGTGCATCCTTGAGAAGATATTACCAGGTCTTATGAGAGCGATGAGGAAATTTTAAACTTCTGAGATTTAACCAGGAGAATGGATGTGAACCCATGATTGGTACGCCTATTTAAGGGGATAAAGTACCCCAAGAAGAGATTTTCAGCGTCAAAAGGGATTCTCACTCGTAACGGACCACTCCAAGGTTTCCTAACCTAAGAGTAAAGGATGACTAATGGAAATGTATTTTACGAGTAAAAGGAAAACAAAAGAAACTATGAGGGATCAAGGAAGGAGGAGGTGTCAATGAAATGGTTAAAAGGAATTGTGTGGCCGCCGACAACAAGGAGAAGGTTAGTGAATCAGTAGGCTTTCCCAAGGAAAAACAAATTGAAATTATAAGACAATGGTTGTGTGAAAGATGTGATCATGAAGAAAACTGAGAAAATTTGAGATATATATATATATATATATGTGTGTGTGTGTGTGTGTGTGTGTACAAGTTGTAATATCATAAAGGAAGATGAAGACTCGACGAAAGAAGAAAGGAAAGAGTGTACTTTGATAGGATTTCATGAAAAGAACAAGAACTAACAGAACACTAGAACTACTATGATGCATAGCTGTGATGCAAACAAGCAGTTGAGAAGAATTACGGAACAAAATGAGTGAAGCTAATGAAAGGACGAGTCGTAGGAATGGATGGTGTGGAATATCAACTTTTAATGGTATAGTATAAATATAAATCGGAATTGGAAACCCAGAGCAAGGAGAATTTCAAGGATATTAAGAAGATAGTCGTGGGGAAAGACGAGGGCAAAGGGAGCGTGGTATAGTCGGACACTCCACAAGGACTTATCTTTCCTTAACCGTGTATTATGTATTTTAGAAATGCCTGTAAAGAGAAAAACTAGGATAGCCCAAAAGGGAAAGACAGTGGCAGAAAAGCGAGCTGAAAGAGTACCACCAATGGATATAGAGGAAGGTGAGTCCTAGAATGCAGCTCAATCTCAGTCCTCTCACTCAGTACCAATTTCTGAGGAGCATAAGTGTCACACCCCGACTTTACCAGGGTGTGATGGGCACCCCACCCCATATTCGGAGCCGAGCGAACCCGCTGACTCTTATTACATATGTAAACTCGTGAATCAATTAAGAATAAGACACGTGGTATACTCTCCGTTTTTTTTTTTCATAAGTAAAGACTATCATCATATGGGGCCCATGACACAAAACATAATAACATATTGATCGGCAAAACCATCTCTGAGAGCCGACACTCTATACCCACGACTCGTCCGCAAAGTCTCTAACTCGAACATGACATCATAGCATATGACTCTTGACCCGGCAACCCTCCAGAGCAAATGGAGATGCCAACTCCGCTGGAACATCGTCTATAATAGCGTCTGATCATCTGGGTGTACCTGCGCGGCATGAAACGCGACTCCAGAAGAAGAGGGGGTCGGACGAGCAATGTCTTGAGATGTAAGGCGTGAATAGTAACATAGTAAGAAATGAACATATGAATATCAACCGTATGGAAATATAGA
>NW_026717026.1:0-16432 GCF_029784015.1 Lycium ferocissimum | reverse complement strand
GCATTTTTCATCATATAAGATCTCATACGGTGTCATCCCGAAGGTTGGGACGATAACTATTATTATTATAGGCAAATTCCACACGGTAAATGATCACCTCCGCTATCCCCGAAGTCGCAACATAGACCCGTAGCATATCTTTCTCGGTTTCGGACAAGACGCTTCGTCACCATCGACCGAGGATAACATATCGTGCCATAACGCACCGAGTGCTCCGTCCTTCCCGGCGATCCCTAGGAGCTGGTGGTAAGCCGAGCACTTGTATTAGTAATACAACCAGGATCCGTGAAGTCTATCATTTAATATGCCATCTGGTATAATCCTCAGCCGACTAAGTGGTTCTATCCGGAAGGAAATGGGCTGATTTCGTCAATCTTGACAATAATTCAATTATAGCTATGCGCCCGATGGGGCGGGGCATGCCGCCACCAGCAGGCCGTGGCAGAGGCCGTGCGCGAGCCTCCGCTCGGCGGTCCATCGAATCGCCTATACGCTGCCGACCCGTGGACAAGATCGCAGGCGCCACCGTACGCGGTGGCGGTGTAATTTAGACTTTAATTGGTTATGCCGATTGATGTATGAACCTGCTTGTGATAATTGTAAAAGAAACTCCCCGAGTGTTTATAGGATCCCGTAAGGCTAATTTAACATTCGAGGACGAATGTTCTAAAGGGGGGGGGGGAGGATGTTATATCCTATATTTCGTACATTGGAAAAATTCGGGTTAACTATGATAAGTTAGGGACAAGATCATTCTGGGATACAAAGTCAGGATTTTTGACCATCGATTTTATTTTAAGACCTAAATTGCACATGAATTTGATGGCATGGAACAATTAGGAAAATTTGGCACAAAAAATGGAATAAGTGAAAGTTGGAAATCATGCAAGACAAGCCATGTTGGCCATGTGGTGTGGAGATGGTCCCACACATTTTATGGCCAAATTTGATTGGTCCAACATATCTGTGGGCCATGGACACATGTATGAATTATTAAGGAGCATAAAAGATGATCACTAAGTCATCTCTCCTCATTTCTACACTTAGAAAAAAAATAGAAGTTGAAGAACAACAAGCTTGAGGCTCTCGGCCAAAGCTCCCAAAATTCAAGTCAAAAATTAGCCATCTCAAAAATATTTATTTGGTACAAATCCACTAATTGGAGGTCCATAAGTAACGTGAAAGTGTTGTTGGAGCGATCAAACCGCTAATTTTCATCCTAGCTAACCCTAGCTAGTTGTGAAGTTGAAGGAAGAAAGGTAAGATTTAATCTTGTTTTATGTGTTATAAAGGTTGTATGCATGTTTTAGTATGTTAAAATGGATGAAAATCATGAGATATGGCATGTTGGAGTTGAGGTTGTGTGTGTAGTGGTATGGTCAGTGTGTGTGTGTTGTGTTGTGTTGTGTTGAAGCAATGAATTAAAGTCTAGTTAGCATGTTGTGAGTGTTGTAGAGTAAAGAAATAGATGAGAATCATCAATATGTATATATGGTAGTGTTGGCCAAAATGGGCCATATTATGTGACAAGGAATGGATTAATGTTAATTAGTATCTTGGTAGTTGTCCTTATGAATTCTATGTTGGAAATGAGAGTTTAATGACTCAAGATTGATGTTGTAATTGTATGGGCTGATTTGGAGAATCATGCGTATTTAATGTAATTTTTATGTTTAAGAGAATGACATTGTTAGAATGTGGATTGTTGGTGCAAATCATGATTTGGAAGTGAGGGATGTGTTATGGATGTGCTCTCGGGTTGGGGGCTATTTTCGGGTGAGTTGGAGTATTATTTGGGATGTTTGAAATGTTGTATGAATTGCTTAAAACGTGTTTGAATATTGTTGGTATGGGTTCGGGTTAGTATTTGAATGTATAAGCATTGATATTGGCTTGAATGTAAGCCGTTGAATTGAAAGTATTGAATGTTGTCGAATGATATAAAAGAGAGTTATTAATGCTATATTGCCTTTCGAATTGGTTATTGATGTTGCTAGGATGGTTGTTGGTGTTGTTGTTGTTGATTTGGCCGAGTTAAATTCTCGGGGTTGGTCTACTTACGTGGAAGTGGCGCCCAAATTTCCGTAGAATTAAGTATTAGTTTGGAAGTGAATTCCTAAATACCTTTAGCTAATATTCGCATATTATGACGTATTTGTAGATCTTAGAGAACCCGAAGTTTGAGTTTGGATTGGCTTCGAGGGCGGATAAGGTATGTAAAGCTTACCTTCCTTCTTTGGCATGTCTTAGATATGACTAAGTTATGATATGTTATGAGCTTCGGGGTAATTCTATTCTTAAAAATCCGAGTACGTTTATGCGTCGTATTTGCTTTTGATGTTGGCATCCTTATGTGGACAGGCTATGGTTTATATGTCTTTGTATGTTTGATTTTCAAAAGTTGCATAAAAGTTGGGTTTTCTTTCTTAAAAGAGTTTCGTTCCTAAACGATTCCGAAAACTACGAACGTCCGTAACTTTCACAGACAGAATCGGATGGCTTTGATATGCTCGTATATGATTCTATGACGTATAAGGACTATGATTCTCATGGGCGGGCCCAACTTGAGTCGACACCTTTCCGTGGGCCCCGCGACTTTTCTTGTGTACTTCTGACGATTTTTGAAAGAATATGATATGACTATTATTCCGATTTCAAGTGCGATCATTTTACTTATCCTTTGAGTTTGTAATAATGATTTGATAATATATGGTAACTATGATTTTCGTAGGCGGGCCCTAGATTGGGTTGACGCCGTCCGTGGGTCCCGCGATCTTCTTCTCAATAATTCTAATGGCTTTTTAAAGAATTCAATATGACTATTTTTTCGACCCCGATATGACTATATATTTGTTCCGTTGAGTCCGAATAATGATTCGTATACTTATGATTTTGATACGTGACTATGGTTTCTGAAGTTCGGTTTGATATGTTCCCGAGTGATGTTTGGAAAAAAATCTGATTTGACTATTGTCTTGGTTTTGAAATAATAGTTCGCTTCGGTTATTCTGTTGAGTGTGTAATAAAGATTTGTATGCATATGGCAACTTACGATCCCGCTCGTGCGTCGTGTTACATCCTTCACCGATCCTAGGCCGTTGTTATCGTGCGCACTATTCTGAAGTATGATGTGTTTCCGAAGTATGATGTGACGAAGTATGACGTGACCGGTACGCCGAGCCCTCTTGGCCGGGGACCGTGTATATATGTTATGATGTGTGACGGAGATGTTCGGAGATATAAAACCTTCTGAAGTATGATGTGTTGTGGCGTCCAGATGGAGTGGCGACCACGTTCTGTCCGTCGGGTCCCATTGCGGACCGTATGTGATATGTGATATGATGTTTGATGATATGATAATCTGATACGATATGATATATGATGGCGTGATGTGATGTATGATTATTATATTATTTATGGATCGGGCCGTACGTTCCTCGGCATTATTATATTATATATGGATCGGGCCGTACGTTCCTCGGCATTATTATATGATATATGGATCGGGCCGTACGTTCCTCGGCACTATTATTTTATTTATGGATCGGGCCGTACGTTCCTCGGCATTCGGTTAACGTCAGTCTATATGATATGTTCTATTTTCTGTATATGTGGGACAGAAATGTTTTTCAAAATAAAGCTAAGCATTTTGGGCATTCTGATGGTTATATTCGTCTTCCTCGCATCGCTTATGTATGATTTGTATTTCGGATATAAGTACTTTGGTATTTGGGTTATTATGCTCACGTTCGTACACCTTACTTCGTTTATGACTTCGTTTATGTACTTCCCGCTTGCATACTCGCACATATTCCGTAATCGACCCCTTTATTCGGGGCCGCGTTTCATGCCCGCAGGTACAGATACGCATTTTGGTGATCCACCAGCGTAGGATTTCCATTCTGCTGTTCAGAGTGCTCCCTTTGTTCTGGAGCCAATATTTTGGGTACATACTCTTCCGATATATATGATTATGTTTATTCAGGGTACGGCGGGGCCAAGTCCCGTCATCTGATTCTGTTGTTCTGTATTAGAGGTCTGTAGACATAGATGTGGGTTATGTATAGTTTTTGTTCGGACGCGTTGTGTGAGCTGTGTTTGGGCGGCCCATCCGCCGTGGCAGCCTTGTCGGCTGCGTGTATGTATGCTTTGATACGTTATGTATATTATGACAGCCTTTCCGGCTTTTGTGCAGTATATATGTTTGTACGCGTTAGTTGGAGCCACGCCTGATATTTATTTACGTATGAGTCGTTTGTATGTCGACTCTGGTTAACGAGCGCGTATGGTTGCCCAGCTCGGGCACTAGTCACGGCCTACGGGGTTGGGTCGTGACAGAAGTGGCATCAGAGCGGTTCGTCCTCGGAATGTCTACAGACCGTGTCTAGTAGAGTCTTGTTTATGGGTGTGAAGCCGGCCAAATTTATAAACAGGAGGCTGCAAGGCATTTAGGAATCGTTGACCTTTCTTTCTATCTTAGATCGTGCGATGAGAGCTAAGTCATAGGAAATGAAATCTGTTGTACTAACCCTTAATTTCAGCGGAAGAATGGTGTTGACAAAGGAAGAGGATGATGATATTGGGATTACAGAGGTAAGTCACTTTGTTGAAATTACTTCATCAAGATGTGCATCTTCTATGAGAATAAATTGGTGATAATCAAGATAAGCTGATTGTGTAGTAAAGCAGGGGGAATTAGTTACATGTATAATTTAATAATAAGTTCAGTTGTAAGATTGCGTTTTACGTAAGTCAAGGAATCGATAGAGGTAAGTAATGGTAAAAAGGATTATAAGTTAGATATGGTAAGAATGTTGCAAGTATTACTGAAATGTATAGCCAATGAATGGAAGAGAAAGTGACCAGGGAAATATACAAGAATGATTGATAAAAGTTCAAGTATATTCCGAGTTGTGACGCATGAGGTAAGTTTCGTCATCTTTGCATTTCTATTCGATATTGAGAGCCTTGTGAGGCTAAGGTGTGTTACGCGTGTACATATTTGGCCCTGTGAGGCATTGCATGTATTTTCTGAGTTGCGTGCAGGTTTTGGATAGTAAGAAGTATAGGGGAAGCTCTGTCAAAATTTTCCTAAAATTTAGGGACGAGGACCAAGGAAATGCAAGGAGAAGCCATGAAAGTAGACGGAGATAAGATCGCAAGAAAAGGATTCAAGGATATTGCGTTGGTCGAAACAAGCTGGTGACAATGAACCCTCGTGAAATTTCAAGCAGCTAGTTATATCAATTGCGAGAGTATACGACATAGAACCATACAAACAATCCTCATGATGAGATGGATAATAGAATGGTGCAAGCACGATGAGGAGGATACTTCACTCTACAGCCCTCCAGACCGAGAGGAGGACAGGATGGCTACAGGTATATGAGTCTTTTATTGGAACTTCTTATGTGTGTACAACTATTGCAGGATACCATTGATAGTTGACAAATGGAAGTTTTGAAGGGACTGATAACCAAAGTAATTATAGATAACTGCGGCTAAGAAGTTTTACCGCTACAAGGAATCTTAAAAATTTAGGAGTGGAAAGCAGCTGTATGTGTTGATTGATGGCTTGTCATCGGGAGTTCCAAAGGCTAAAATAGCATTTGCTTCATCGGAAGAGTAAGGAATCCTTTTAATCTGGAGGGAGATGCATTACGAGAATTTATCGGAATCCGTTAGAATTTCAGCTTGTTCTAGGTCATGTGAGGAAGGTCACACAGTAAGGTGGATGCGATCATACCAGCACTAATGCACCGAATTTCATCAGAGCTTCAAGGTTAAGCGTGCTGGGGTGAGAGAAATGCTAGGATGGGTGACCCCCTGGGAAGTACATTAACAGCTCTACAAATTCAGAGATAAGGGACAAATGAGAAACTAGAGTAGCCTAAGGGAAATTGGAGTATGCGGAGTGGTTGGAAACCTTAAGAGGTCACGAAGGACAAGGCGGACTAGATCGGTGGCGAGAAAGAAGGTGCATCACAGCTCTAGAATTTGGATGAGTTCGAATAGGATTTGAAGATACTTTGTAAGTGAGGGGCTAGTAACCACATATATTTATAGGTATGATATCCCATATGTGACAATGCCAAATTGGTATGTGTGTCCCGAACCGCGTTATATATCGAAGGCATTAATCGAACGGGGTAGAGAAGTTCAAGTAACAAATGCTACAAGGTAATTTGATGCTATTTTCACTACAGGTTAGAATTGGAAAGTCCTAATGCCATAGCGCCAGGAAAAGGAAGAAAGTGAGTATATAGAAAGTAAAAGGATTAGAATGTCTTAAGTGTAAGGAACGAGAGAGAGTGAAGTTTCCAAGAGGGATGATGGGCAAGGAAAGGGACTATTTGAATGAGATTCGAAGGTAGGCATACGAAAGGGATAAAGTGTGGTAGTATGGAAACAAAAGATGAATGCGTAGGGTCAGAGAACAGACTTTGATAAGTGGGACTAAAGGATAGTAATCATCAATAGGGATGGAAAGTAAGAGAAAGAATGATCAGGCCTTGCAACGTGCTAAGAGATTTCTAGCCCTCGAGAGGTATATAAAGGGATACATGTGTAGTCATATTGACACGGTTGCCTCGGACACGAAGGAGCCTTCCTAAAAGATGGTTTAAGAATAGAACGGATTCGCACGTTTAAAGGAATATTTCATGGACTTCAAGGTCAAAAGAAGAGAGTATAATGCAGGGATTTCACGATACGAAAAAGAAGTGGCAGAACACTGGAAGAACTAAAATGCATTGGTGGGACGCAAATAAGTAGTCAAGGAAAATTTTGGATAAGTGAGCTAAGTGAATAAAAGGATTAATAGTGGAAGTGGAAGACTGTAGCATATTAACTCTCAATGATATATTGTAAACGTAAAGTGAAATCGAAAACTCAGAGTAAAAGGAATTTCAGTGATAATAGTTGTGGAGGAAGACGAGGGATAAAAAGAACAAACTGTGACCAAACGTTCCGTAAAATGTTTTGATGGATTCCAATGTTCCCATTAACCCGTTGATTCGGGAAATGTTCAGTCATAAAAGGTGGAAGTAGAAAGGCCTTAAAGAAGGCAGTGAGAATGGATCTGTAATGCATAAGCTCTTCGTCTAAATGCAAAACCCTCGACTAGCAGGAAGAAAAAAATAGGTCAAGCTATAAGATGAGAGCACTCCGATATTTTGAGAGACCAAACGAGTTGGAAGATCGTTAGGGTTGGCCAATGACTACCGGTACTCGGGAGTTATCAGTGTGTCAGAACACCCTTAAAAAGAGGGGAAGAGCAGATCTAACTCTAAAAGAAGGTGTAGCATTTTCGGAAGTCCAAAGAAAGAAGGATGTTAGCTTAAAGATGCCAAGACTCGAGACGTACTGGCATATATAGAATGTATTAAGAGGGAGCAGAAATGAATTAAAGATAAGCAAACCACAAGCAGGTATGAAAAAGGAATTACGATGGATCAAGAAATACTTCATGCGGACGTGAGATATGATTTTCAGGCTCGGCATATTCCAAAGAGTAATAAAGAGAAGGAGAAATTTCACAGAGAATGATGGAAAGGGTGACGAAAATAAAGGGTGCTGCAGCCAGGAGCTACCCATTAGTAGGGAGACAAGGACGAAAAAAAAGGCATAATTATTAGAGTACTTACAAGACGACGAGCAATTATGGCATGATAAATCAAGACTACGATAAAGGAAACAGATCGAGCACGGGATATGAGTTGATATCTGATTATGTACATAAGAACAAAGAGGTGATGGAGTGCATAGATGAGTCCAATGAAAGATTAAAAAGCGTGGGAAGAAACTGACCAATGTATAGTATAAAGATACGGCGATCAGGATTCTAAGAGGAAGGAAACGAACCAACGGAGATGTTTTGGGTTGTAAACTACAACATTCGAGGATGAATGTTTTTAAGGGGGCAAGGATGTTACACCCCGGGAAATTTCACATTACTAAGACTGTAGGCGGCTTAGTATGAGCTCAAGGGAGAGTAAAGTTATACAAGGATTAAGGATGAAGATTATATTATCTAAGTATAAGAATATATATATATATATATATGACATTGGATACCGTATGGAGTAAATCAGTTAACACGTTACTTGATGAATAGCCCTCGTAACCGTAAGTTAAGGTGGGGCCCACATGCCGGGGTTTTATAAAGTATATAGGAACAGTGATATGAGTAGTACATGGTAAATTGAGTAAGTCTTAAGAAGGACCCTTAAGCCAAATATGTGTATAAGCCCGCCAAAAGGATGATTTAAGGATACATTTTCGGATGATCTGACTTGGAGGGGCCAAAACGCTATCATAAGTTTGGAATGTGGAAACACACCAAAAATTAAAGTTGTAGATAATTGAAATATCTTTCCAACCATAGGTCGTAGGCCCTCATAAGGTATCTGGATCAAGAGTTATAGTCATTTTAAGATAAAGACTCCAAGCTGCCAAATGGCTTCCGCAGGCCCCACTTGAGAAGGTCGGTGGAACCGACTTATGAGAGGTATAAATACCCCCATTAACTCCATTTTTTCATCATTTTACATTCTCAATAGTCCTATAAACTTCTCCACACAACGCCCAAACATTTATAGCCCATTAAATCAAGAATTTAACAAGATTACACCAAACTAGTCCATGGAAGGTGATTGTTCTTGCTTCTACTTGATGTTGAGGTAAGTTTGGTCTTGAAGAAAGTTGGTGTGGCTGAATTTCTTCAAGTACAAGGTATGTTCGTCATCCTATCTCTTATGTTGAGTTGATGTGAAGGTTTAGCAAGTCTTAAAAGTGAAAATAGTTATGGAGGAAAGGTCATAAAGTGTTGTGTTGTAGTTGTTGTGTTTATGGACTGTTTTGAGCATGTTGTGGTCATGTGGTTGGCTGATTTACATGTATAGAGACGGTATCTAATATTGTTGGTGTGTTGATGAGATTATGCTCCTTGATTGGAAAGAAAGGAAGTGTATATTATTGTTGTATGTTGAAAAACATCGTGTGGCATGTTTATGGAATATATTGTTATGGATAATAGTGTTGTTGATGCTGGTATTGTTGTTGTTGTTGATTGGTTGCTGAATTGTAATTTTGGGCTATCACGACCCAAACCCATGGGCCATGACTAGTGCCCGAGCTAGACACTCGTAAACATACCTGTTAGATATAATAGACTGAAACTAAGGACAATATGGAAACTTGCAAAAACAAGAGATTATCTCAGAACACTATATATCATAATAAGCCCATCTCCTGAGGAGTCACAGCGAACCAAAAAATAACACAAAACACAAGCCGACAAGGCTGCCACTACGTACGGGAACATCCCAAAACAAGTCATATCGACACAGCTGAACAACATCTATATACAACCCACACATATGTCTACAGACCTCTAAGAGTATCAATAGTGAAATATGACGGGACAGGGCCCCGCCGTACCCCTGGATAAACATAAATCTACATCAAAAGATCTGTACCAAAATAGTCTAGACTCCGGAACAATGGAGCTCTTCAAGACAGCTGAGTAGAAGTCCTAAGCTGGAGGATCACCGAATCGAGTATCTGTACCTGCGGGCATGAAACGCAGCCCCCCGAAGAAAGGGGGTCAGTACGAGATATGTACTGAGTATATAAAGCATGAAATACAATAAAGAGGATCATGACTGAAATAGAGATTACAGGAGACAAGTATGACAATCAAGAAATCACTGTACCTTTGCCTTATGAAATAAAATCATGAATAGCTATATCATATACCAAATCCGGCCCATTATGGACTCGGTGAATAAGTCATATACATGTATACCATGCCCGGCCCATCATGGGACTCGGTGCCATCATCACATCATCATATATATATATATATATATACCGTACCCGGCCCTCTAGTGAGGGACTCGGTGAACAATGCAGTGAAACTGTGCACGAAAACATACCCGGCCCGGGACTCGGTGAAAGATATATTAACAAAGATGCACGAGCCGAGTAGTGAGCAACCATATGCAAACTAAATCATCGTCTGAGACTCAATAGAATAAGTAGGATGAACCAATACTTGAGAATTAAAGACAACAGTCATGTCAAGTACCCCTCGAATGTCATTATGGATTATATCAAAATAGAACTTCTGGAATCATAGACGCGTATCAAGACATAACGAAATAGCTTCTGGAAATCAAGAACATTAACCATCCTAGTGTCTCTAAGAATAGGATCTTCTTTGGAGTTTATACATTCGTCGTCTGTTTGTCTCACATAGATCATGCCAAAAAGAAAGAAAGGGTAGCTTTACATACCTTTAACGCTTATCCGTGATACAATACGTATACGCTGTCCGAAGTATCTCAACCTATATTAAAACGTTAAGAACTATGGTTAAGCTACGGAAAGGTTTAAAACGTATTTCAACGTTAGCAGCTTATTTCTAGAAAATTGGGCGGCATCTCTCCTATATTGTTCATTTCCCTCTCATTCAAGCCAACTATAAAACGACCAAGTCAACATCAATAACCACACGTCCAAGCACTATATCAAGACTAGCCAAAACAAGATTCAAGAATACTCCGACACGTACCCGCATAACATTCCAATCAGCCCACGCATTACAACATTCAATAATAGTCAACATATAACGACTACGACATATTCAAGTTACTCCTAATAATCTATAGCCATAACACTTCATCGAAACGACCTTATAATAGTACAACAATTACAAGAACACAATGTAGAATCTTAACTACACTTAGTCTCCCAATTCAACAAGAACAACAACACGCCCCAAACAGCCCCTACTTACAACATAACAATGCCCGATAATCTCACGAACATCTAAGAATATGCCAAGCAGACCACATACGCTTCGTATACGATATTTTATATGCTTCTTTCATCCGAATTTGTGAATCATATCAGCAATAACACGACAACAACATCAATTACTCATACACAAGAAAACTACCTTAATATCATAACAAGTTCTTAAAATAGCCCATAAAACAAATACAACTTTAACTTTAAATATCAAATTCCTTCACCTTTATCATATAACCCATGACAACAATAACGACAACACTAATCAAAATTAATCCACCATTATTAAGTTAGAACAGCCCCAACACGGCCCAACAGAACCTTAGCATCAACACACACAATTCCTTACATCCAATTCCACATCCACCAAATTATACAAAGACCAAATCATCTCTAAAACATGTAGGAGAGAATTAAACCTTACCTTAACAAGCTTGGCCTCTTAACGTTGCTGGAATTTGTGGATTAAAATTGCAAGTGTTCTTGCTGCCCCAAGGACTAAATTCACGTTGCTAATCACTTTTGAATGTTTAGAACACCTTAGAATTTTAATTTGCTATCAAGATCATGAACTCAATCATGAACAGCCATGGCCGTGAGCTGCCATGGCCATAAGCTTCTCTCCCTCCAATTCACTAAGTTGAAGATGAATATGACTTGTATGACTAATGAATTAGTCATCAAATATGGTCTTATATGCTGCCCCAAAAGTTGACACGTGCCCCACTATGGCATGGACCAATCAGATTTGGCCATGTTGTAGTAGGGTCCATTTAGCACACTAATAACTTAATTAATCTTAATTAATCACTAATCCCCACTTAATAATCTAATCATGGTTAATTAATCCCTAATCTCCACTAATATTTCTATACCAATTGAAATTTATAAGCAAATCGTGCACTAATTAAAATCGGGGATTAAAAGTCCTTGTTTCATATCTCAAAAATAATCTTGTCCTTGAAATTATATCGATTAGCTGACAAATAATTCAATGTACAAAAATATGGGATATAACATCCTTCCCCCCTTTAGAACATTCGTCCTCGAATGTTAAACCAGTCCTATAAGGTCTTATAAAAATTTCGGGGAAGTCTCCTTCATTGCTATAACATGTAGTCTCATCTACCAATCAATATAATCAAGTGAGGAATTTAAATTATCTGCAGGCATAGGAAACAAGTAAGGGTACTTATTCTTCATCTTGTCTTCGGCTTCCCAGGTCATCTCTTTCCTATTATTATTCCTCCACAATACTTTGACGGAAGCCACATCCTTAGTACGCAATCTTCTAACTTGCCGATCAAGTATAGCTATAGGGTTCTCCTCGTAAGACAACTCCTCCGTTACCTGGATATCATCCATGGGTAATACTCTAGAAGGGTCACCAATACATTTGCGAAGCATTGACACATGAAAGACTGGATGTACTGCTTCCAAATCAGATGGTAGGTCTAACTCATAGGCAACCTTGCCTACCCTACGAATAATCTGATAAGGTCCGATGTACCTCGAGCTAAGCTTCCCTTTCTTACCGAATGTCATTACACCCTTCATGGGTGACACCTTCAAGAACACCCAATCATCAATTTGAAACTCTAAGTGTCAACGTCGATTATCTGCATATGACTTCTGTCGGCTCTGGGCTGCTAATAACCTCTCCTGAATGAGTTTCACCTTATCAACAGCTTGCTGAATCATGTCTGGGCCTATTAATTTAGTCTCACCAACATCAAACCAACCAATAGGTGACCTGCACCTCCTCCCATATAAGGCCTCATACGGTGCCATCTTGATACTAGAATGGTATCTATTATTATAGGCAAACTCGATAAGTGGAAAATGATCGTCCCAGCTACCTCTGAAGTCAATAATACAAGCCCGCAATATATCTTCTAGCGTCTGAATAGTACGCTCGGCCTTTCCGTCAGTCTGAAGGTGAAATGTGCGGCCAAGACTCACCAGTGTTCCCAATCCCTTCTGGAATGATCCCCAGAAGTTAGGCGTAAACCGAGCCCTCTCCGTCCGATATAATAGATGTGGGAACCCCATGAAGTCTCACTATCTCCTTGATGTATAACCTCGCATAGTCCTCAGCTGAATAAGTACTCCTGACTGGAAGAAAATGGGCTGATTTTGTCAGCCTATCTACAATAACCCATATAGAGTCACACTTTCACGGAGTGCGAGGTAAGCCTGTAATGAAGTCCATATTAATTGCTTCCCATTTCCAAGTTGGGATCTCTATCTCCTGTAATAATCCACCAGGCTTCTGGTGCTCGACCTTAACCTGTTGACAATTCGGGCACTGAGCAACAAGCTTCGCTATGTCCCTTTTCATGCCATCCCACCAATATAAACATCTAAGGTCATGATACATCTTTGTTGACCCTGGATGAACAGAATAACGGGTATAGTGTACCTCTCCCATAACCTGTGGCCGAAGCCCTGCAACCTCAGGTACACATAATCTGCCTCTATATCGTAGCACTCCGTCAGGTGTAACCTCGAATGGGGTCTTCCCCTTTTGAAGAGCTGCATCTCTATACTGTGCCAGAACAGGGTCCTCGTACTGGCGTCGCTTTACATCTTCTATGATAGAGGATTCAGCAACTTCTCGAACAGAAACTCCACCATCTCCAGAATCAGCCAAACGGACTCCAAGATTAGCTAGCCGATAAATCTCACGAACTATCTCCTTCCTTTCTGGTTGCACGTCTGTCAAACTACCCAGAGACTTACGGCTAAGTGCATCTGCTACAACGTTTGTTTTCCGGGATGGTATAGGATATCAACATCATAATCCTTTAGCAACTCTAGCCACCTTCTCTACCGTAAATTCAGCTCCTTCTACTTAAAGATATATTGGAGACTCTTATGATCCGTATAAATATCAACATGCACGCCATATAAATAATGCCTCCATATCTTCAAGGCATGAATTACCACTGCTAACTCCAAATCATGAGTAGGATAATTTCTTTCATGCTTTCTAAGCTGTCAGGAAGCATAGGCCATAACCCTGCCATGCTGCATCAATACATAGCCTAGCCCAACACCAGAAGCATCACAATAAATGACATAGCCATCTGGTCTCTCAGGAAGAGTTAGAACTGGAGCCGTAGTCAACTTATCCTTCAAGAATCGGAAGCTTTGCTCGCAAGCATCGATCCACCGGAACTTAGCCGCCCTTCTGAGTTAGCCTTGTTAAAGGCACTGAAATCGAGGCAAACTTCTCTATGAATCTCCTGTAATATCCTGCTAGCCCCAGAAAACTACGTACCTCAGTAGGTGTCGTAGGTCTAGGCCAAGTCTTTACAGCTTCAATCTTCTGTGTATCTACCCGAATGCCATCAGCTCCAATAATATGCCCCAAGAATGCTACTGAAGTCAACCAGAATTCACATTTAGAAAACTTAGCATACAACTTCTGGTGCTGGAGCACCCTAAGTACCGTCCTCAAATGGTCTGCATGCTCCTCTTCTGATCGTGAATAGACCAGAATATCATCGATAAATACAATCACGAACATATCTAGGAATTTCTTGAACACTCGGTTCATCAGATACATAAATACTGCTGGAGCATTGGTCAGCCCAAAAGACATCACTCTAAACTCATAATGCCCGTATCGTGTCCCCCCCCCGATCTTGAAATATCTCGCTCCTTTACCCGCACCTGATGATATCCTGACCACAAGTCTATCTTCGAGAAACACTTACCACCTTGCAACTGGTCAAATAGATCATCAATCACGAGGGGATAGCTATTCTTTATTGTTACTTTGTTAATTTACTTATAATCAATACACATCCGCGCCGACCCATCCTTCTTTCTCACAAACAAGGGTGCTCCCCGAGGTGATGTGTTGGGCTCGATGAAGCCCTTTTCTAACAAGTCTCTCAGTTGCTCCTTTAACTCCTTCAGTTACAAGGTGCCATTCTATAAGGAGGAATAGTTATGGGCTGAGTATTTGGCAACACATCTATAGTAAACTCTATCTCCCGCTTAGGAGGAAGACCTGGAAGTTCATCTGGGAATACATCTGGAAATTCATTAACTATCCGAACTGATTGAAGAGTCGGTACCTCCGCTTTCAAGTCACGCACACGAACTAGATGATAAACATAACCCTTTTTAACCATCTTCCTTGCCTTGAGGTATGAAATAAACTTACCCCTCTTCAATGTCGTGTTCCCTAGCCACTCTATAATTGGCTCTCCTGGGAACTGAAATCGAACTATCTTTTCTCTACAATCAACGTTAGCATAACAAGAAGCTAACCAATCCATACCCATAATAACATCAAACTCAATCACATCTAACTCTATCAAATCTGCCATGGTATGACGACTATATATAGCCACCGAACAATCTCTATATATGTTATATCCCGTATTTGGTACATTAGGACAATCCGGATTAACTATGATAAGTTAGGGACAAGACCATTCCGGGATACGAAGTCGGGACTTTTGACCTTCGATTTTGTTTTGAGACATAATTTGTTCATGAATTGGTTGGCATGGAACATTTAGGAAAATTTGGGACTAAAAGTGAAATATTTGGAAGTTTGAAATTCATGAAAATTGGCCATGGTGGCCATGTGGCTTGAATTGGTCCCACACACTTTGTGGACAATTTTAATTGGTCCAACACATGTGTGTGGGCCATGGACACTTGTGAAATTTGAGTGGAAGCTTAAAAGATGATCACTAATTCATCTTCTTATCATTCTATACTTAGAAAAAAAAAGCAAGAAGTTGAAGAACAACCAACAAGGCTCTCGGCCAAAAGGAGAAAAACCTTCGGCCAAAAGGAGAAAAACCAAGTCCAATTTGAGCCATTCCAAAAATATTTCTTTGATGCAAATCCACTAATTGGAGGTCCCTAAGTAGCGTGGAAGTGTTGTTTGGATCATCAAACCATCCGTTTTGTAGATCGCAAACCCTAGCCTATTTGTGAAGTTGAAGAAGAAAGGTAAGATTTAATCATGTTTTATGTGTTATGAGTGGTGTATGCATGTTGTAGTATGCTAAAATGGATGAAAATCATGAAATATGGTAGGTTGGAGTTGAGCCGTGTGTGTGTGATGCATGGCCGTGTGTGTGTGTGGTGTTGTGTAGGAGTAATGAGTTAAATTCTAGTTAGCATGTTTTGATGGTTGTAGTGTGAAGAGAAGAATAAAAATCATGAAATTTAGTTGTGGATGTATTGGCCGAATATGGCTTGTGAAATGTAGCAAAGAATGGATCAATTCTATGTAGTATTTTGATTGTTATTGTTATGTGGATTCCATGTTGGAAATGAGAGTTTAATGACTCAAGATTGATGTTGTAATTGTATGGGCTGATTTGGAAAATCATGTGCATTTAATGTAATTTGTATATTATGAGAATGACATTGCTAGAATGTGGATTGTTGGTGCAAATCATGATTTGAAAGTGAGGGATGTGTTATGGATATGTTCTCGGGTTGGGGACTGTTTTCGGGTGAGTTGGAGTATTATTTGGGATGTTGGAAATGTTGTTGAATGATGTTGGATTATGTGGAAAGGGTATTTAATGCTAGAATGCGTTTTAAATTGATTATTAATGTTGCTAGGTTGGTTGTTGAT
>NW_026717025.1:0-16406 GCF_029784015.1 Lycium ferocissimum | reverse complement strand
GTGGACATGTTTTGGGGTTTTGCTCCCCCGTACGGTGTGTTGTACGGGTTTGGCGACCCGGGCCCCCGGGGGGGCCCCTATGTTATATATTTTGTTTTGGGTTCGTGGGCCGGCGTTGGGGGTTTTTTTGGATATCGAAAACAAAAAACTCGGCGGAAATTTTGGAAATTATCTAAATTTGCAACATAGCCTTATCGCTCGTTATATACTGAATGTGTTTGACATAATTTGAGATAGCGTTGGATAAGCGTGTTTGGGTGCCCGGATAGGGCACTAGTCGCGACTGACGAGTTGGGATGGTGACAATAAAACCGTGAACGTGGTCACCGCTCCGACGGCCGGTGCCACACACGACGATACTTCTAAGGTTTCAAATCCTCGGTACACCCCGAACACAACATCTCATATCATCAAACATATCATATCATCAAACATATTATAAGCCATACCACAAAGATATCTCCACAAACGAACCCGGCCCTATGGCGAGGTCTGCCGGAACCGTAACACAACATACTACCGAATTTATCATAGTGCGCACGATCACAAAACCGGCCTCGGGAACCGGCGAACGATATCATAGTAATAGGTACGAGTAGTAGTGCGAAACCATATGCATATATACAATTTAATTCCAAGACTCGACGATTAAACGCACATATACATATACTTATACATATTGAAGTCGAAGGTTCAACGAAAAGTATCGAGTCCGTCGAATAGTATACACAAGTATGAGCCTTTAAATTTACCAAACTTTCGAAAAAATACTTATGCTCATTTTTTTTGAAGATTTAGTGTCGTTTACATTTTGGAGCTTTCAAATAACTTATAGAACAAATCAAACGGAGCCTTAAATGCGTAAAGTTGGGTCCCCTTATACCATACAAGGTGGATCAAGTAAGACAAACAAAGGAAGTCTCGGATTACTAATGGACCCACCTCGAGTCAAGTCGAGGTGGCGGACATAAATTACGAACATTAGACTCTATGGAGTCATCCATGTAAGTTTCAAAACGATTCTATCACATTGCGCAAAATGTGGGTGTTCGAATAGCTTTCCAACAAAACATAAGAATTATAATTCAATTACATTGAATGAATAGTACCTAAAATCAGACTCGGATTTCGATGAACAGAATTTCCCCCGAGGCTCAAATCTCAACCTAGTATGGCTAGGACATGCCAAATGGAGAAAAGGTAGGCTTTACATACCTTATGGGCACCTTATACCCGCTTAAACTCAAATCCCGTTTGCTCCAAAATCTACAAATGGTCAAGATTACCAACCGTAGTTGATATGCCTTTGGGAGTTTATTCTTAACCTTATTTGCCTACAAAAATTTGGGCAGCATCTCCCCTATAACTCCAACATCCCCGAGAATTAAACTCGGCCAAAATAGCAACAACCAAGCCAACAACAACACCAACAACATCAACAATCGAATTAAAACGCATTCTAGCATGAATAGTATTATTTTCTTCATAATGCGATAACTTTCATTCTAATTTCACACTTTCAATCCAATACCGACGTTTTCATATTTATCTACTAATTCAAGGCCATTCAAATACAATTCAGACACATTTTTCATTATTCTACAAAATATACAAAATTTCCATCAAACCATAATCCATCCCAACTTCCGCAAATGCAATAAAACTACAAAATTTGCATTGCCTTCTTCCAAGTTCATTAACAATGACATTGATTCACCCTTACTTTCATAATTACATAAAACTATATATGAACACACCAAATTTCCCACAACAACATACGTGCCAATTTCAATGCCGACTTGAGTCGTTAAACCCTTATTCACATCATAAATGCCACAACGACACCACTAACAACCAAATGAAATTTAATTCATCCTCCCTTACACCACCATGGCTCACGGCCACGTACACTTTTCACACACATGCACGCCATGCAACCACACACCACAATTCCAAAATTCTCATTCCATTCCAATCATTATAACATATAAACTCATTTCATAACACAAAAGCATAGAAATCTTACCTTTTTCTCCAAATTTCAACTCGCCGCGAACGTAGTTTTCTTGCTTAACCAATTATACCACGTCGAAGAGCGTCTTGCACTTGTCAAGAATTCAAGAAGGATGAGATTTTTAGATGAAAACTAAAGGACTTGGAATTTCTTTCTTCCTCTTTCTTTTTGGACGGCCGATTGCCTCTCTAGGGGTGTTCTTCAATTTTTTTTTCTCTTCTTTTTGCTTCATGAATTTTCTTGAACCTTAGCACCCCTTTTATATTAATTAGTCATGTGACTAATCACATGACTAATTGTTTGGGCTTGGCCAACACCATGGCCGGCCACCCTCAACATTTTGGGCCTCAATTCCCTATTTTTTTCTTTCTATCCCAATTACTTAAGGATCTTATTTTATAATTCGCGGAGCTAATTTCCAAAATTCCAATTTTACCCTTAGGCCGTCTCCGATATTCTCGTGTCAATATTTTCCATAAGTAACAACATACCCACCAAATGAAATCAAAATATGTCCTTATTCTTACAAATCACAATTATGTCCAAATTTCCCGAATGTGCAAAACACGGGATATAACATCTTTATACTAACTCACCTCTCGGTTGACTCCTTGCTTATCATTGCTTCCCCTCTTAAGTCTTTTCTCATAATCTTATCACATTATTCGAATCACATTAATCTTAGTTCATCAACCTTACTTCTAATCCCCGATAGAACTTAACTTAACCCTCGACTCACTTCTATATCCACGAGTAATTTCAACCAAACTCTCGAACTCATTATGAACCACCCTCCTTTCAGCCGATTTACAACTATTATTAATCCTTCATTCTTCAATTTACACTTGTGTATCTAACTGATCGTAGCACACATATATATACTGATCACAATAAATTTTAACAAAATTTTGGCAGAACCTCCTTTGTAATTTGCACTACCCACCTGTACACAGCTAAACAACAAGCCTTTGAGGGCAACAATCAAAATATATCAACTTGCCTCACGGGGCCACAATCAAAATATATTAACTTGCCTCACGGGGCCACAATCAAAATATATCAACTTGCCTCACAGGGCCACAATCATATTACAACACGCTATACATACTCAGTACAAATGCTCTTCACAATGGCATTCTCAATTCGCTACATACCTTTCTTCTTCGCAATCCCAACTCCGCACTTACATCAAATAGCAATCATTAATCATCAGAGAACTTATCTTTCTTACGAACAATTCCAATTTCGCAATCATGGCTGCACTTTACAATCACTTAATCAAAATTCAAATCTTAAAGTTACGCAAGGATTCAAGGCCTACAACACGACTCTATAGCATAATCTACGATCCGAATGAAGGAAACCATCCTAGATGCCCTCCGTAGCCTCCGTTCATGGCGTGGTCGACAATACACCCATGAACAAGACTCTACTCGACACGACTTTGCGTACAACCCTAAAACGAATCCGGCTCGACACCACTTTGTCACACCCTAGCAATGGTAGGGCATGACGGGCACCCGACTCTCATTAGAGTCGAGCGAACCCTTAGACATTCGCTCTATCAAAGTTTGTCAATTCAAAAACTTTTTAAAAAAAAAACATAAAACTTTTCCAGATAGAAATCATCATCTTTATAACGATTATGAAAACCTTCAATTAAATAATTACTTTAACCAATTGAAATCATCTAAAATACACTCTTTTAAAATCCATAAATGACCCAACTAACATCACTTTGTCGACATCTCGACAAACAAACCACAGGACACTGTCTGTAGAAGTCTCTAAGAAGAACCAACATTATGAGTCGAGAGGCCCCGACATACCCATAATCATACATATCTATACATGACCTCCACGTCTCCGAATGAGGTGGAACTTGCCAATCCCGACCGACGTCCAAGCATCCTAGCTATACACTTAACTCGCTAAACAACTGGGTCGCGGGCGTGAACACGTCCCTAGTGTGCGGACGTCGACGGATAATGTACTGAGTATGTAAGGTGGTAACAAGTTATAATCATAATTTGACTTAGGAGAAAAGAATTCACAATCTAACTCAATACTTGCAGCCTTCGCTGGAAAAAAACATAAATAGGCACACAAAGTCTCAAAACAATCTTTAAGTAAATAATGCAATCCAACACACATGCCGCTTCCGACATGTTAATGTAACGGTCCCTTCGAATGTACCGCTTCCGACTCGTATCACAACAGTCCTTCGAACGCCTTCCTAAGATAATAATGACGGTTCTAAATTGTACCGGCTTCGCTTAATAACGATGTGTCTTTCCATGTACCGCTTCCGCTTAATATCACCATCATATCAACACAAACTCAATCCATAAATGTCAATTTCAATTCATATCATGAGTCACTAATCAAGTCATCACAATCCTTTATTAGCCGTAGTCTTTCATAAGTTATCAAATTTGTATCTCACTAGACTTAGAGGACATACTTCCGGTTTGAGGGAATTGATATGAAATTCTTACTACTGATATTCTACTCAATTTCATCTTATTTCCCTACCCAAAGGATAACTGATCATATCACTACAAAGGGATGATACTGTCACACCCTAATTTTCGATAGAGCATGATGGGCAGCCGACCCTTACTTAGGGCCGAGCGAACCCGCTGACTCTCGTAATACTCATAATCATGCTGGGCCCTTAAATCATGACACGAATGCATAATGTAAGCCTTTCGAAGAAACATGCTTTTAGTCCTTCTCAAATTAAATAAAATTTGTAATCATAACAAATCTGTAACATAATGCATAATGATATATTGGCTTACATAGCCGCTTACAAAACTGACATATTATATACACGACTCTGTCTGCAAAGTCTCTAACATAACTCAAGATACCATATCACGAACACTCGACTCCTACCGCACTCCAGAGGAAACGGGAGCTCGCCAATCCAAATGAATATCTTCTACTCACTCCGTATACACCACAAGTGGTACGAAACGCACTTCGAAGAGGGGGTCGTACGTATTACGTATCGAGCATGTAAAGCATAAAATGCAAGAACGGATCATACCGAAGTACGAGTACGTAAAAGTAGTAATAAAGAACTGTAAAACCACAAGGCTTGCCTTTGAAACATGAATCATGCGTATCAAAATCATATCCAGCTCATTATGGGACTTAGAAACGTACGTAAATAATCATCATGTACATGTGCTTGTATAACGTGTCCCGGCCTTCTAGTGAGGGACTCGGTGAGTAAAATCATCATATAACGTGCCCCGGCCCTTTAGTGAGGGACGCGATAAATAAAATCATCATATAACGTGCCCCGGCCCTTGCGTGAGGGTTGCGGTAAATAAAATCATCATATGCATGTCATCATATATATATATATATATATATATATACCGTACCCGACCCCAGCGGGACTCGGCGAATAACGGCCCCGCCCTTTAGGCGAGGGACGCGTGGAGAGATCCCCGTCTCCATCACGTGTACATCATACTCGGCATCCGTCTGGCCGGCGCCATCATCATATCATATAACGTGCCCCGCCCTCTAGTTTTAGGGACGCGGTGAATAACAAGCCCCGACTCCCAGCGAGGGGACGCGCGAATAATGCAACGAAGTTGCACGAATACATGCCCGGCCCGGACGCGAAAGGAAAGAGCAATAACACCGCACGAGCAGAGTAGTGAGAAACCATATGCACACAAATCATCATCACAGACTCAATGGATAAGTAGTCAAGTCAACGCTCGAGTATCAAACGGTAGTCACACTTAAAATCTTGAAACATCGTTACATAATATGTCACATGACGTCTCGGGGATGATAAACATATATCGATCCAATCCGAGCCCGCCTATGAAAGTTACGGGCATTATTCATTACAGAATTATTTGCGAACATATCATAGCAATCCGGTTCCGTCTAGGAAAGTTATGGCCATTATTAGACATAGAATCTTTTAAGAACAAAAATTATTTTTGCAACATTTGAAATTCAATCATACATAAGACTTAAGGACCATAGTCCGACCATATGAAGAATGTCAACATCAAGAAGCAAATAAGAATAATAAACATGCTCGGAACTTAAGAATGGAGTTACCCCAAGACACAAATCATGTCATACCTTACTTCCGTCTAAGACATGCTAAAAGAAAGAAAGAGTAAGCTTTACATACCTCGTCCGCTTCCTAAGCTAATCCAAACTTAAGCCTCGGGCTCTCCAAGAGCTACAACAACATCATTAAGTACTAACATTAGCCATAGGCATTTAAGAATTCAATTCTAAACTAGCACTTCATCTACAGAAATTCGGGCAGCATTTCCCCTATAAATTCAACGTCCTCGAGAATTCAACTCGGCCAAATCTTCAACAACAATACCAACAACCATATTAACAACATCAATAATCAATTCAAAACGCATTATAACGCTAGTAACTCTTTTCTATATAACTCATCAACATTCCATTTATCTTCCATTCAACTACACACATTCAAGTCAACATCGACGCTCACAAGTTCAAGTACTAATCCGAGGTCATTCAAACAAGATTTAAGAACATTTCAAACAATCAGCACACATTCCACATGGCCCAACTACTCACAACGTCACCCGAAACCTCCAAATTTCCATAGGAACAACAACAACACATTTCTTTCTTCCAAATTCATGAACTACACTAACAATCCACACTTTAACAACATTATCTTCATAAATACAAGAAACTACATACAATTCACGTTGGCCACTAAAACATCCCACAACAATTACAACTTCAACTTGAATCATTAAACTTTCATTTTCATCATAGATTCCACAACAATAACAACCAAAGATACTAAATAAAATTAGTTCATCACTCCTACACCATCCAACACCCACACTACCAAAATCTAAATGCATAATATCATGAGTTTCATCCATTTCTACATACTACAACATGTACAAATCATCCATAACACATGAAAAAGGAGATTAAATCTCACCTTTACCTCTTAGCTTTCTACTTGGCTAGGGTTGGTGACTTGCAAAGATGAATGGATTGTTTGTTCCAATAACCACTCCACATTGTAGAGGACCTTCCAATTAGTAGAAAAGCTAGAAGAAAATAATTTTTCTTGATCAAATTTTTTGGGACCATATTCGGCCAAGCCATGGCCGAATGCTCTTTTTTTTTTTTCCCAAGTTCTCCAAGTTTCTTGAATTTTCTAAGGTGAAAATTATGAAGATGATTTAATTTGTCATCTTTTAGCATCATATATAATTAACACATGTGGCCCATGGCCCACATATGCCACACGGCCATGGCCCTTAATTTCATGAAAAATAATTAACTTTCCAATATTCACTTTTAACCCCAACTTTTCCTTAATATTCCATACCAATTAAAATCATAAGCAACTTATGCCTTAAAACAAAGTCGGAAAAAAATAGCCTTGTCCATAACTTGTCGCAACCAACTTAAAATATTCCAATGTACAAAATATGGGATATAACATCCTTCCCCCCTATAGAACATTCGTCCTCGAATGTTCAACTAGTCTCATAAGGTCTTATAAGGATCTCAGGGGGGTTTCCTTTATTACCATACATGTAGTCTCATCTACCAATCATATTTCTTCTTCATCTCCTCTTCAGCTTCTCAAGTCATCTCTTCCCTGTTATTATTCCGCCACGGTACCTTATCAGAAGCCACGTCCTTAGTACGCAACCGTCTTACCTTACGAACAATGTAATAAGGTCCAATATATCTCGGGTTAAACTTCTCCTTCTTGTCGAATCTCATTACACCTTTCATGGGTGATATTTTCAAGAATACTCACTCGCCAATTTGGAATTCCAAGTGTCGACGCCGATTGTCGTCATACGATTTCTGTCGTCTCTGAGCTGCTAATAGCCATCCCCTGCTTTAACTATCATCAGTTGATATAAATCTGAAAGAATCTGACACATAAATTCACCCTCGTTTAGTAGCCAGCTAGTTCTGATCATCTTGCTCAAATCATCTTATAATCCCCTTTACTCAGCTTGTAACATTCTAGGTACATTGTCTCGCGTCACTTCTTTATCTTTAATTCAAACCCTTCTATTGTCCCTTTGCTCAGATCTTGCTCTCAATTTTCCGTCACACATTATGTTGCGATCTTTGGTTTAACCATAGCCATGTCCTGTTTGTCCTCAGTACTAACTCCATCTCGGTAATTTAGTTTACCATCTTTACATCTTTCCTTAATGTACCCAAAACCTCGTAACCATATTGTTATCACTGAATCCAAACTTTTCTCACTAAGTATTCACTCACTTGGTCTCATTCTTAGCATACAAATATTCGTAGGTTGCATAACTATTCTTGTACAACTTGTATAAACTATATCCAATCATAGTCATAGCCTTTCATTCTCCTGGTTCATTCTGCTTTACATATTCCTTCCGTCCCACTATTCGCTTGTAGCCTATCCTGTCATACTCTTTTCTTCTCTCTTCTTTCTTTCTTTTTCTTTATTCACTCCTTTGATGTTCTCACTTCCTACTATAGGAGGTTTTCTGTTTTTCTCTCTTACTACTCATAGGCCGCGGTATCGTTAGCGGACAACTCTATTGCCCACATCTTATCCTCTAATCCAAAGATAGCAGTGTTGTCTTTCACAATGTCTCCGTCTTGCACTTGCATCTCTCGCACCCGCTTCCCCCCTTTAAGGGGTGTACTTATACCATTACCCAATTATACTTCGCCCTATGTCCGCATTTTTCAATCTCAATTAGGCGGCACTTTTACTCCGACATTCTGATCCCCTTGCCGTTCATCTACACACTTTCTTTCTTTTCCAAATATCATTGTGTTAGTACTTCCCAAGCTTAACCTATAGTGAAAACAGCATCAGCTTGCCTTGTGACATTTGTGCCATTTATATGTTTCCTCACTTGCACTTCGTTACCCTGTCCGATTAATGCCTTCCATATACCGCCACGTTGGTTGTCGGAATACACATATCCGCTGACATAGCCATGTACGGGATATCTTGTTCATACCTATATACACATATAATTTCTACTATCTTGCTTACAAAATATTCTCAAACGCTACTCAAAATCACCCTAATTCTAGAACTGTAATACACTTTCTTTCTCTTCACCGGTTTAATCCGTCCCGTTCTACGCGACCTCTTAAGGTTTCCGCCCACTCTGCAGACTCTAATTTTCCTTAGATTACTCTAGCTTCTCATTTGCTTCTTACGTCTGAATTTGTAAGACTTTCAGAAAACTTCCCAGGGGGTCACCCATCCTAAAATTTCTCTCACCCCAAAGACGCTTAACCTTGGAACTCTGATGAAATACGATGATGTAATGCTAGTATGATCGCGTCCACCTCACCGCATGACCTTCATCACATAATCTGGAGTAAGTTGAAATCTTAACAGATTCCAAAACATTCTCACAACACATCTCCCTCTGGATTAGAAAGGGTCTCTTACTTTTCTGACTATACAATTACTATTTTAACCTTTTCAATCCTCAATATTCACTTTTCACCTACAGATATGATTACTTTCCGTCCTAGACTCCCAGATTCCCAAAGGTGAGGAACACACCTTGATCGCCGTTACTTATAAATACTTGGTTATCGGCCTTTGGATTTCTGCTCTCATTCTACCCCGTTCCTTATCCTTTCTATAACCGAGTGTTTTACAGTCCCGTCACTTACAGTACTTGTATCCTTAGCTACACATGTCATGATCTATTAATACACTGTTATCTCGCTTTCTTCTTATTTCCTTCTTCCAATTACCCTTCTTTTCTTACACTCGCTATCATTTCCCTTATATATAACCCTTATTCCACGCTTCCCCTACAGAACTTGATAAGCCTTCCTTATTCGTTCTATAGTTCGCTTTTCCGTTTCACACTTGTCTTTATATTCTAGCTACATAGATCACATCATAGCTTTGGCCACTTTCTTACTAAGCTTCTCTTATTTTCATAACAATCCCCGTTATATTCACATTATATCTTATTCGTAATCAATCCTATAGCATAACACTTCGTAACCCTTTCTGATCAACGTTATCCTTAATACCTCGCAAGCTGTCTTATCAATACATTCATATCCGTCACAATTCTCTTCTTCTATACTCATGTCTTAATCACACTATTACTTCTTTTAACTATAAGCTCGTCATAATTCATCCCTGCTTATCTAAATAACACTCCATCAAGATTTATCAGCCCTTTTTCTAAATCATCTCTTACGATTACAAGCCCTCTCCAATTTCTTTGTACCATATCAATATTGACCTTCTAATTACTATTACCATCAATTCAGCAGTTAACTTATTTCTCGAGGCCAGCCATACTCGTAACTTAGTCAGATCTTACCATTATTGTTGACACGACCTTTCAAGGCATATCACAAACCCATATCCCATTCTCTTTTTATTTCTAGGAAAATTTTGGCAGAGTTTCCTCTATATTTCTTACTATCTCAAACCTGCACGCAGGAAATACCAACAGTGCCTCAAAGGGCCAACACATATATGTATATATATCATATCATATCACGGCCACACATGTCACACCCCAATCTTCATCAGGGCGTGATGGGCATCCGACTCCCATCAGAGTCGAGCGAACCCTTAAACGTTTGCTTTACCAAAACCATTTAAAACGTGGAATTTTTTTTTTCCAAATAGAGATCATTATCTTTATACAGGTTATGAAAACTTTCAACCAAATTCATACTCTTTACCGACTGAAGTCATTTAAAAATACATGCTCTTTCAAAGTCTACAACTGACTCGTACTTCCTGACACCCTATCCACTGGACGCTGTCTGCAAAGTCTCTAACATATGCCAAATACCATGACACGAACACTTTGACCCGGCAACACTCCGAACTGAGGTGGAGCTCGCCAATCCCGCGGGAACAACTTCTAGCAAAGTCTTCTCTTCATCTGGGTGTACCTGCGTGGCATGATACGCAGCCCCCGAAGAAAGGGGGTCAGTACGGAATATGTAAAGCATCGCTGAATCATAAACTAGTAAGTGCAACAGTGAACAAGTTTAGAAATCAAACCGTAAGTAACCTGAAACAAAGATTCTGAACCAAGTCCTGCGACTTTTTCCCAAATTCTAGCATGCACAATACCAATACAAAGATACGCAAGCTCTAGAATACACAATATGAAATTTAACATCACAATAGTCCCTTCGGACGGTCGGTTCCGACATACGTCTATCCCCGGCCCCGGCATGCCGTCCCGAAATAATAATAATGATGGCCCTTCGGCATGCCGGTCCAACATACGTCTATCCCGGCCCTTCGGCATGCCGGGCCCGACTTACATAATAATAATGGCCCCTTCGGCATGCCACCCGTGACATACGGCTATCCCGGCCCTTCGGCATGCCACCGGCGACATAATAATCGTCCCAGCCCCGGCATGCCACTCGTAACATACGGCTACCCTGGCCCCTTCGGGCATGCCACTCGCGACATTAATACTAACGAGGATGGTATCAACACAACTTAATCCACAAATATCAATATAAAGAAATATTGCTATGGAGTGTAAACATAAATCGTTATCGAAACGAAGTAGAAAAATCTCGCATCCCCTTCGGAGTGGTTTTGGAAAATCTGAATAATAAAATATCGCACTCCCTTCGGAGTGGTTTTTGAAAGTCTAAATAATAAAATATCGCACTCCCTTCGGAGTGGTTTAAAAATCAATTTTATGCTTCTTTGTACAAAACTAGTTCTTTTAAAATCATTAGTGAACTACAAACGCGTCTCAAATTAATCCGAGTTAGCATAAGAAAATTTACGACCATATGCACGCAAATCAATGTTAAGACTCGTTAGACACGTTTACTTACCGAGACCTGAAAGCTCAGAAACGAGTTTCGAGTCAATCCGACTTAGTATGAAGAAGTTACGAGCATTTGAAGTACAAAACATTCTACACGTGTTTCAGAAGCCATTTTTTTTTTGGGAAACCGAAGCAATAATCATATTAGGAAAACTGTTGCACAACAAAGTATATTATAAAGTCCAATGAAACAGTTAAAACAACTATCGTTTAGTAGTCGGGACAATAGCCAAAAATTTCCTTTAATTATCGTACATAAATAAGTCAAATGGAGCAATACAGGTATATCTCGAATTGTGGGCCCACTTCAGGTCAAGCCGGGGTGGCGTACATAAATTACGAACATTAAGCCTTGTGAAGTCATCTACGAAAGTTTCAGGGGAATCCGGTTCCTTTTAGGGAAATTACGGATGTTTAAACTATTTTTTTCTATCAAAACATAAAGTACCTAATTCAATTACATTGAATGAATAAGGGTCAAAATTAGGCTCAGATTTCTAGGAATAGAGTTTCCCCCGAGGCTTGTATCATGGCCTATTACGTCTAGGACATGCCAAAAGAAAGAAAGGTAAGGCTTTACATACCTTTTCCGCTTCTCCAATTTCAAGTTCCGAATGCCCCAAAATCTACAATTGGTCACAGATACCAAACATTGATTATAAGCCTTTAAGTATTCAATCTTAAATCAGCACTTGTCTACAAAAATTTGGGCAAAGATCTCCCCTATAAATTCAACATCCCCGAGAACTTAACTCGGCTAAAACACCAACACCAACACCAACAACAATACCAACAACATCAACAATCCATTCAAAATGCATTCTAACACAAGTAATCTTCTTTTCCACATAGTACATCAACTTTCAATCCAACTACGTACATTCAAGTCAATATCAATGCTTACATATTCATTTACTAATTCAAGATCATTCAAACATGATTCAAGAATATTTTAAACAATCTACACAATATTCCAATATTTCCACCAAAACCATACTTCACCCAAAAACTCCAACCTTCGACATAAATATTCTCAACACATTTTTACCTTCCAATTTCATTAACCACAATCACAATTTGCATCCTAACAATTCCATTTCCATAATTACATAAATTTATAATAAAATCACAAAATTTCCTAGAACAACTTAACAACCAATTTTTCATACTAACTTAACTAGTATCCTTCCCTTTACATTACAAGGCCACCACAACACAATTAACATAATAAATAAAATTTTGATCATTCCTCTCCACCAACAACCATTTCCGGCTACTCCACACACATGCATACTTCATGAATTTCATCCATTTTCACATACTACAATACTCACTAACATACATAGACCACTTATAACACATGAAAGAAGACTAAATTCTTACCTTTCTCCCTTAGCTCTCCTTCTTGACTAGAGTTTGTAACTTGCTAGAATAATTGTTTTTCTTGCTCCCATAATTACTTCACCTTGCTAAGGACCTTCCAATTGCTTGAAATGCAAGAAGAAAATAATTTTTCTCCATCAATTTCCATGGCTCAAATTTTGCTAGCCTTGGCCGAATATGGTGCCTTATTTTTCTTCAAGTTTTCTTGGTTGTGGAAAAGATGAAAAATGTCTAGATTTTTCTTCCATTTGCTCATATATATATATATATTTTTCCACAAGCATGTGGGGCACATGCCCTCTCTAGAAGCTTCTTAAAATGGCTAAACATGACCACTTGTCTTGCTATATCAACTTTGGTCCCTATATATTTTCAAGTAGCCCCCTTTTAATATGAAATGGCCACATGCCCCCTCTTCTTTCTTTTTCTAGAGTTTTCTCCCTCTTTTCTTGAAATTTCTTAAATTGGTCCAAGAAGACCAAGTTTCTTCTTATGTAAGCTTTAGTCCCCATAAAAGAAATGTGGGCATATACCACACATGTCACACGGCCAACATGGCCCTTCAAGAAGATTCTTGAACACTTTGTGAAATTACCGTTTTGCCCCTAGCCTTTCCACGCTATTACCATGAACTCTTTTGCGAATTTTCCTTTTTTGCCCTTAGTCTTTCTCAATATTTCCACACTAATAATATTCATAAATAATATACATAACCATTTGTACACCAAAATAACTTGAGAAATAGTCTCCCCCCTTAACTTTTGGCAATTGTCTTGAATTATCCGAACGTGCAAAAGTACGGGCTATAAAAAAATTCCACGTTTTAAATGGTTTTGGTAAAGCAAACGTTTAAGGGTTCGATCGACTCTGATGGGAGTCGGGTGCCCATCACGCCCTGATGAAGATTGGGGTGTGACAAAGTGGTATCCGAGCAGTGTCCGTCCTGGGGTTGTCGCAAAGTCGTGTCCCAGTACGATGGGCCCGTTTATGTTGTGAAGCGCGCCACATTTATAAACAGGAGGCTACAAGGCATCTAGGTATTGTTGACCTTATTTTTGTCATAGATCGTGCGATAGAGCCAAGTCATAGGGAATCTGGGAATTGAAAAGGGTAAAATGGTAATTGTTAAAGAGAAGGACGTGTTACGAAAATGTCTCGAAATCTGTAAGACTTCAATTTGCTCCAGATCATGTAATAAAGGCAATACGAGGAAGCGGACGCAATTATATCAGCATTAAGGCACCGAATCCCACCAAGGTTTCGAGGTTAAGCGTGCTAAGGTGGGGACTCCCTCCGGGAAGTATGCAAGAAATTCCAAAGATTTAGCCGCAAAAGACAAATGAAAGACCGTAATGGCCTAAGTGAAATCGTAGTATACGCAATGGTTGGAGACCATAAAAATCCATGTAGCACGCGACAAAGTTATACTAGAGAAGAGACAGAAAGTACATTATAGCTTTGGGATTTGGATAGGCTTGAATAGAGTTTGGAAGTATTTTGTGGGCTAGTTGATAGCAATTATATGTATATGTATATGAATGCGTATGATATCTCATCCATGATTACACCAGCGGACATGTGAGTCCCAGTAACTAGCACTACGGTCAAGAAGGCCTCAATCGAGTAAAAGATACTCGGATACGGTTGGTGTATAAGGAGCCCCTTAAAAAGGGGGGGAGAATATATTATACCGGACTTAACAAGAATGAGTATGAAGAAAAAGGACAACTATAAGAAGGGATCCTCCCGGAGTATCATACTACCCCATGAGATCAGTTGAACATTCGAGGACGAATGTTCTAAAGGGGGGGAGGATGTTATAGCCCGTACTTTTGCACGTTCGGATAATTCAAGACAATTGCCAAAAGTTAAGGGGGGAGACTATTTCTCAAGTTATTTTGGTGTACAAATGGTTATGTATATTATTTATGAATATTATTAGTGTGGAAATATTGAGAAAGACTAAGGGCAAAAAGGAAAATTCGCAAAAGAGTTCATGGTAATAGCGTGGAAAGGCTAGGGGCAAAACGGTAATTTCACAAAGTGTTCAAGAATCTTCTTGAAGGGCCATGTTGGCCGTGTGACATGTGTGGTATATGCCCACATTTCTTTTATGGGGACTAAAGCTTACATAAGAAGAAACTTGGTCTTCTTGGACCAATTTAAGAAATTTCAAGAAAAGAGGGAGAAAACTCTAGAAAAAGAAAGAAGAGGGGGCATGTGGCCATTTCATATTAAAAGGGGGCTACTTGAAAATATATAGGGACCAAAGTTGATATAGCAAGACAAGTGGTCATGTTTAGCCATTTTAAGAAGCTTCTAGAGAGGGCATGTGCCCCTCACATGCTTGTGGAAAAATATATATATATATATGAGCAAATGGAAGAAAAATCTAGACATTTTTCATCTTTTCCACAACCAAGAAAACTTGAAGAAAAATAAGGCACCATATTCGGCCAAGGCTAGCAAAATTTGAGCCATGGAAATTGATGGAGAAAAATTATTTTCTTCTTGCATTTCAAGCAATTGGAAGGTCCTTAGCAAGGTGAAGTAATTATGGGAGCAAGAAAAACAATTATTCTAGCAAGTTACAAACTCTAGTCAAGAAGGAAGCTAAGGGAGAAAGGTAAGAATTTAATCTTCTTTCATGTGTTATAAGTGGTCTATGTATGTTAGTGAGTATTGTAGTATGTGAAAATGGATGAAATTCATGGAAGTATGCATGTGTGTGGAGTAGCCTAAAATGGTTGTTGGTGGAGAGGAATGATCAAAATTTTATTTATTATGTTAATTGTGTTGTGGTGGCCTTGTAATGTAAAGGGAAGGATACTAGTTAAGTTAGTATGAAAAATTGGTTGTTAAGTTGTTCTAGGAAATTTTGTGATTTTATTATAAATTTATGTAATTATGGAAATGGAATTGTTAGGATGCAAATTGTGATTGTGGTTAATGAAATTGGAAGGTAAAAAATGTGTTGAGAATATTTATGTCGAAGGTTGGAGTTTTTGGGTGAAGTATGGTTTTGGTGGAAATATTGGAATATTGTGTAGATTGTTTAAAATATTCTTGAATCATGTTTGAATGATCTTGAATTAGTAAATGAATATGTAAGCATTGATATTGACTTGAATGTACGTAGTTGG
>NW_026717024.1:0-16111 GCF_029784015.1 Lycium ferocissimum | reverse complement strand
CTCGACACTAACTTCTCACCTACGGACGTACCTACTTTCCGTTCCAGATACCCAAATTCTCTATGGCAACAGACATACTTTAATCGTCGTTATTTATAAATACCTAATTATCGGCTTTCGGATCCCTACTCGCCGCTATTGAACCATATACATACAACAAACACACATACATAAGAATGTTACAAAAAGGGCTTATATACTCGCATCCGTTCGGTGCCGCCCCGGATCCCGCCCACCGCCAAGCGTATATGCGGTTCGAAGGACGGACCGCTAGCACCGGGGCTCCACCGCCGACCTACGCCACGGCCTACCGGTGCCGGCACACCCCGACCCATAGGGCGCGTAGTGTGAAGAAGATGAACCGGCAATTGACCGGTGGCCGCGCCGCACCGCCCCAAACCAACCCCCGGCCGGGCAATCCCCTCATCCGATGGCCCCGACGGCCACAATTAAAACAAGCACCACCGGCCCGGAAACACTCTCCCGAGCGTGGCCTCCCGCGCAGGGGCACGGATGTCCGGTGGTCTCATCTCCCCGGGACCTCCGCTTGCACGAGGACCTAAGGCCCTAGAACTTTGGTCCGCCTTGGACGGTCCTATGTCATCAAATCGCCTATTAACGTTCGTGTATCCCGGCTCGCGGCGGAAAATATCCATCGGCACCGAGGTCGCCCGCCGTGGAAATCCTCACGAATACCCCGCTGATCCGGCCCCTTCGGGCGGCCTCCCTATCACGATCTTCTACCGGGCCCACATTCGGCTCGATGCCGGTCTTCCATTCCACGGGGCGCGCGCTGCAACGGGCGATGTCCATGTCGGTCTGCGCCGCCATTGTCATGCGGCGTTTGTCAATCAAGTATCATCCGTCTATCACATACTTAACTGATGCATTCGGTCGGCCATATCCGCCACTATAGTAGGTGCATACCGGGCCAGAGAATTAAATTCCAAATTATACTCACGAACGCTCCGACCCCTCTGTCGTATCTGCAGAAATCTATCAACCCTCGCCCTCCGTAACTCCGGGGGCAGAAAGTGACGGAGAAAGGCGGGCGAACTCGTCCCACGTGGCCTGGGGAAGCCTCACCCCTCGGATAGCTCCCGGGACTCATACCGGTTAGCCGCAACATCCTCGTAGTCTCCGTGCGAGGCTAATTCAACGGACTCGTCTCAAGCCCCGACCAGTCCCAATGCACGTCTCATCCCCCGAATGAAATCATGGGGGTCCTCCTCGGGCTTAGACCCGAAAAACTCAGGGGGGCCACATGTCAGGAAATCGCGAACCCTCAGACTGTCACGTCTGTCATCATCATCAGTACCTCGGTGTCCGCGTCCGCGGGCGTCTGCCCCGCCACTATCGTCGTCAATACCGCACGGCCTCCCTCGGCGTCCATCCTCCGTGCCGGGGAGCCCGGGCGCCGAGCCGTCGAGGGACCTACTCCAACCTCCTTGGGTGGTGGAGTGGCTGAACCCTCTGAATGTAAAACAATACCAGGCCTAGTCTGCGCACGAGCCCGTGTAACCCTCGGCGCCCGACTAGCCTCGTCTGCCTTCGCCTTGCCCTTCGGGCAGCGGCCGTCGTCTTCTTCGGAGTGCATCTCTAAAAACATAACAATCGATCAAAAAGAGTCATCCTAATAGCACGGCTCTATCGCACGATCTAAGATTCGGAAAGGTAACACCCTAAATGTCCGTAGCCTCCTGTTTATAGATGTGGTGCACAACACACCGATAAACAAGACTCTACAAGACACGGCCCGTAGACATTCGAGGACAAACTCAACCGATACCACTTTTGTCACGACCCAACCCCCGTAGGCCGTGACTAGTGCCCGAGTTGGGCACTCAAACACGCTCATCGAACCCGAATCACACACAGCTGGCTTATGCCGATACAAATATCAAACGCTACTTCAAACACATCTCAAACTCAAACACATATATATACATATATCGAAAGCCGATAAGGCTATCCGATGGCTCACTGGCCCAAAACATATAATATACAAACACACCTACGGGGGTAGGCACACAACCCACATATACATCTACGGGCCTCTAAACAAACCAACAAATCATATGACGGGACGGCCCCCGCCGCATTACCCCCCCGAACACACACACATATATGCAACGAACGAGTATATACCAAGATATAGGCTCGGGATAAAGGAGCACTCCAACACGAGCGGGGATAGGTCTCCTAAACCGGCGGGTCGCTAAGCGGTCGTTCTGCTGCGGGCATGAAACGCAACCCCCCGAAGAAAGGGGGTCGTGCGGAATATGTACCGAGTATGCAAAGTTTAGAAAATACATTAAATAAATCGGAGTCACACTCGAAACAAAGAGTACGGAAGTAAGTACATTTCCAAAATGCCAAATGTTTATTTTCAAAATAAAAAAGCATGCAAAAGGGCACGGAGAAAATATGGTCGCCCGCCGTCGATGGCGCCATAACACAAAGATAACACCGAAGGTTTCAAATCTCCGTACAACCCGAACGCAACACATCATCACACACACATCATAAGCCATATCACAAAGATAACTTCATAAACGGAACCCGGCCCTATGGCGAGGTCTCGGGAACCGTAACACGCATAACGCCGAATGTATCATAGTGCGCACGACAACATAACCGGCCGGGAACCGGCGAACGAGGTACCAACAAACCGCACGAGCGAGTCGTGAGTAACTATATGCATAAAATCGTTATCATAGGTTTAAAAAAGTAAGTAAAATAACCATACTTGGGGATCGGGAAAATCGTCATACCAAACTCTCTCAAACGTCATCGTAAAAGTGCAAAAGAAGGTCGCGGGACCCACGGACGACGTCAACCCGAGCCGGGCCCGCCTATGGAAATCATACTCATCACACGTCATACAACCTCCCACGACGATATCGAGGCAATCCGAGCCCTTAGTCGAAAGTTATGAGCGTTCGTAATTTCAACATCGTTTAAGAATAAAACTCTTTTGAAAACCAAATTTTTATGCAACTTTAAAATCAATTTTTTTTCCAACAACATCAAAACCAATATTTTCCCACATCAACATACGAGTACCAAAAGACAAACGCGAATCATAGACATGCTCGGATTGTGAGAATGGAATTTCCTCGAGGCTAGTATCGTAGCCTATATTCCACTAAGACATGCCAAAAGAAAGAAGAGTTAAGCTTTACATACCTCGCTTGCACAACGGTAATCCAAATCAAACTTATATCTCGAATTCTCCAAGATCTACATAACATCAATAAATACCAACGTCAACCAAGCATTTAGAAGTTCATTTCCAACTAACACATAATCCTACGGAAATTTGGGAAGACTTCCTTTATAAATAGACCAACCCGAGAATTCAACTCGGCCAAATTCAACAACACAACAACACCAACAATCACTCCAATAATATCCATAATCAACTCAAACATATTTGAACACTAAAGATTCTTCTCCACACATTCCAACAACATTCCAATTATGCTTACCACAACTACATACTTACAAACCAATATGTAATCAAACTAACGCATATTCAATTATCAATCCAAAACCATTCAAACAACATTCAAGAACTCTCTTTAAATAATTCATACAATATTTCCAACAACCCAACAAATACTCCAATCCACCCGAAATGGTCCCCAAACCCGAGAACCTCAACTCTAACACATTTCTCGGTTTCAAATCATAATTTATTCCAACAATCCATGCTTTAATCATGTCATTTCCATAAACATAAAAATTACACTAAATACACAAAATCTTCCAAAACAGCCCACAACACTTACAAGACCAATTCGAATCATTAAACTCTTATTTCCAACATAGAATCTACATAACAACAACAACAAAAACTCTAAGAAAGATTGATTCATTTCTTGGCACACATGAAGGGCCTTATTCGGCCAACATAACAACATACACACTTCATGATTTTTATTCATTTCAACACACCACAATAACCAAACACACAACATAGAAGTCATGCACCACTTTTAACAACACACCCATGCACGGCCAATTCCCATACTCACGGCCTCAACTTCAATCACCAAATTTCCATGAATTTCATCCATATGAACACACAACAACACACATAAACCTTCCATAACTCATAAAACAAGATTAGAATTTACCTTTCTTCACAACTCCTCAACTTGTCCAAAGTTGGCCAAGGATGAAAACGAACAATCTAACGCTCCCAACAACGCTTCCACGCTAATAAGCACTCTTGAATTAGTAGGTTTGCTTGAAGAACAATTTTTTTGGTGGCTAATTCTTGGACTTGTTTTTTCTTTGGAGGTGGCCGAATGGTTGATGGTTGTTCTTCCTCAAGGTTCTTGATTTTTCTAGGTAATGAAGATGATGATAAATGGCCCCTTAGTCATCCTTTTTAATTTCATATAATGGCCAACCATGTGGCCATGGCCCACTCCAAGAGTGGCCGGCCACATGGCCCCTTTGTTCCCAATAATTTCCAACTTTCAAGACTTCCACTTTTGGTCCCAAATTTTTCTTAAATGTTCCATGTCAATAAAATCATACACACTTAGGTCTTACAACACAATCGAAGGTCAAACGTCTCGACTTCGCGTCCCGAAATGGTCTTGACCCTAACTTATCATAGTTAACCCGAATCGTCCCGTCGCTCAAAATACGGGATGTAACATCCTTCCCCCCTTTAGAACATTCGTCCTCGAATGTTCAACTAATCTTATGAGGTTGTCTAAGGATCTCGGGGAAAGTTCCCGTTATTACCATAACACACGATCGTACACACTCGCCAATCATATTACGTATCTCGATTCGGACTCTTCTATTGCTCCTCGGCTTAGATTTCGTCTTTCAATTTTCCTTTCACACGTCATGCTGCAATCCTAGCTTCTCATTTGCCTCTTACATCTGAACTTGCAGGATTTCCAAAAACTTCCCAGGGGGGTCACCCATCCTGAATTTGCTCTCACCCCAGCACGCTTAACTTCGGGACTCCGATGAAATACGATGCTTTACTCCCGAGATAATCGCGTCCGCTTTATCACATGACTTTCATCACGTAATGGAGTAAAGTGAAGTTCTAACAGATTCCCAAACGCTCTCATACACACACTTACTATTTTAGCCCTCTCCAAACCTCGACACTAACTTCTCACCTACGGACATGCCTACTTTCCGTTCCGGATACCCAAATTCTCTCTGTGGCAGACATACTTTAATCGTCGTTATTTATAAATACCTAATTATCGGCTTTCGGATCCCTACTCGCCGCTATCGAACCATATACATACAACAAACACACATATATAAGAATGTTACAAAAAGGGCTTATATACCTGCATCCGCATTCGGTGCCGCCTCTGGATCCCGCCTACCTGCCAAAGCGTATATGCGGTTCGAAGGACCGCTAGCACTGGGGCTCCACCGCGACCTCTGCCCCGCGCCTCACCGGTGCCGGCACACCCTGACCCATAGGGCGCGTAGCTGCTGAAGAAGATGAACCGGCAATTGACCCGGTAGGCTGCGCCGCACCGCCCAAACCAACCCCGGCCGGGCAATCCCTCGTCCACGGCCCCGACGGCCACAATTAAAACAAGCACCACCGGCCCGGAAACACTCTCCCGGTGTGGCCTCCCGCGGTGGGGGCACGGAGGTCCGGGTGGTCTCATCTCGCCCCGGGACCTCCGCTTGCCTGAGGACCTAAGGCCCTAGAACTCTGGTCCGCCCGGGACGGTCCTATGTCATCAAATCGCCTATTAACAGACTGTGTATCCCGGCCTGGCGGCGGAAAATATCCACCGGATCGACACCGAGGGCGCCCGCCGCGGAAATCTCCTGAATACCCCGCTGATCTGGCCCTCTTGGGCGGCCTCCTATCACGATCTCTACCGGACTGTTCAGCTCGATGCCGGTCTTCCATTCCACGGGGCGCGCGCACGCAACCGGCGATGTCCATGTCGACCGCGCCGCCATTGTCATGCGGCCGTCAATCAAGTAGCCGTCCGGTCCTATCACATACCGATGCATTCGGTCGGCCATATCCGCCACTATAGTAGGTGCATACCGGGCCAGAGAATCAAATTACAAATTATACTCACGAACGCTCCGACCCCTCTGTCGTATCTGCAGAAATCTATCAACCCTCGCCCTCCGTAACTCCGGAGGCAGAAAGTGACGGAGAAAGGCGGTCAGAACTCGTCCCACGTGGCCGGGGAAGCACCCTCACCTCTGGATAGCTCCCAGGACTCATACCAGTTGGCCGCAACATCTCGTAGTCTGTGCGAGGCTAATTCAACGGACTCGGTCTCTGAAGCCCTGACCAGTCCCAATGCACGTCTCATCCCCCGAATGAAATCATGGGGTCCTCGCCGGCTTAGACCCGAAAAACTCAGGGGGGCCACATGTCAGGAAATCGCGGACCCTCAGACTGTCACGTCTGTCATCATCATCAGTACCTCGGTGTCCGCGTCCGCGGGCTTGTCCTGCCACTATCGTCGTCAATAACTGTACGGCCTCCCTCAGCGTCCTATCCTCCGTACCCGGCTGGGGAGCGGGCGCTGGAGCTGCTGAGGGACCTACTCCAGCCTCCCTGGGTGGTGGAGTGGCTGAACCCTCTGAATGTAAAACAATACCGGGCCTAGTCTGCGCACGAGCCCGTGTAACCCTCGGCGCCCGACTAGCCTCGTCTGCCTTCGCCTTGCCCTTCTGGGCAGCCGTCGTCTTCTTCGGAGGCATCTCTCGAAAACATAACAACCGATCAAAAAGAGTCATCCTAATAGCACGGCTCTATCGCACGATCTAAGATTCAAGGAAAGGTAACACCCTAAATGTCCTCGTAGCCTCGTTTATAGATGTGGTGCACAACACACCGATAAACAAGACTCTACAAGACACGGCCTGTAGACATTCCGAGGACAAACTGCTCTGATACCACTTTTGTCACGACCCAACCCCGTAGGCCGTGACTAGTGCCCGAGTTGGGCACTCAAACACGCTCATCGAACCCGAATCACACACGGT
Source organism: Lycium ferocissimum (assembly GCF_029784015.1). Lineage (NCBI taxonomy): Eukaryota > Viridiplantae > Streptophyta > Magnoliopsida > Solanales > Solanaceae > Lycium > Lycium ferocissimum. The sequence continues at coordinate 9,091 of NW_026717024.1, read as the reverse complement.
GGCTTATGCCGATACAAATATCAAACGCTACTTCAAACACATCTCAAACTCAAACACATATATATACATATATTGAAAGCCGATAAGGCTATCCGACGGCTCACCGGCCCAAAACATATAATATACAAACACACTCACAGGGTAGGCACACAACCCACATATACGTCTACAGGCCTCTAAACAAACCAACAGAATCATATGACGGGACAGGGCCCCGCCGTACCCCTGAACACACACACACATATATGCAACGAACGAGTATATACCAAGATATAGGCTCCGGGATAAAAGGAGCACTCCAACACAAAGAAAGATAGGTCTCTAAACCGGCGGGTCGCCAAAGCTGTCGTCAAATGTACCTGCGCGGCATGAAACGCGCCCCCCCGAAGAAAGGGGTCGGTACGGAATATGTACCGAGTATGCAAAGCGTAAAATACAAAAATAATCGGAGTCACACTCGAAACAGAATACCGGAAGTAAGTACATTTCCAAAATGCCAAATGTTTATTTTCAAAATAAAAAGCATGCAAAAGGGCACGTAAAATATGGTCGCCGCCCGTCGATGGCGCCATAACACAAGCATAACACCGAAGGTTTCAAATCTCCGTACAACCCCGAACGCAACACATCATCACAACACATCATAAGCCATATCACAAGATAACTTCATAAACGGAACCCGGCCCTATGGCGAGGTCTCGGAACCGTAACACAAAGATAACGCCGAATGTATCATAGTGCGCACGACAACATAACCGGCCCGGAACCGGCGAACGAGGTACCAACAAACCGCACGAGCGAGTCGTGAGTAACCATATGCATAAAATCGTTATCATAGGTTTAAAAAGTAAGTAAAATAACCATACTTGGGGATCGGGAAAATCGTCATACCAAACTCTCTCAAACGTCATCAGAAAAGTGCAAAAGAAGGTCGCGGGACCCACGGACGAGCGTCAACCCGAGCCGGGCCCGCCTATGGAAATCATACTCATCACACGTCATACAACCTCCCACGACGATATCGAGGCAATCCGAGCCCTTAGTCGAAAGTTATGAGCGTTCGTAATTTCAACATCGTTTAAGAATAAAAAACTCTTTTGAAAACCAAATTTTTTGCGCAACTTTAAAATCAATTTTTTTTCCAACAACATCAAAACCAATATTTTCCCACATCAACATACGAGTACCAAAAGACAAACGCGAATCATAGACATGCTCGGATTGTGAGAATGGAATTTCCTCGAGGCTAGTATCGTAGCCTATATTCCACTAAGACATGCCAAAAGAAGAAGAGTTAAGCTTTACATACCTCTTTGCACACAACGGTAATCCAAATCAAACTTATATCTCGAATTCTCCAAGATCTACATAACATCAATAAATACCAACGTCAACCAAGCATTTAGAAGTTCATTTCCAACTAACACATAATCCTACGGAAATTTGGCAAGCACTTCCTTTATAAATAGACCAACCCCGAGAATTCAACTCGGCCAAATTCAACAACACAACAACACCAACAATCACTCCAATAATATCCATAATCAACTCAAACATATTTGAACACTAAAGATTCTTCTCCACACATTCCAACAACATTCCAATTATGCTTACCACAACTACATACTTACAAACCAATATGTAATCAAACTAACGCATATTCAATTATCAATCCAAAACCATTCAAACAACATTCAAGAACTCTTTAAATAATTCATACAATATTTCCAACAACCCAACAAATACTCCAATCCACCCGAAATGGTCCCCAAACCCGAGAACCTCAACTCTAACACATTTCTCGGTTTCAAATCATAATTTACTCCAACAATCCATGCTTTAATCCTGTCATTTCCATAAACATAAAAATTACACTAAATACACAAAATCTTCCAAAACAGCCCACAACACTTACAAGACCAATTCGAATCATTAAACTCTTATTTCCAACATAGAATCTACATAACAACAACAACCAAAACTCTAAGAAAGATTGATTCATTTCTTGGCACACATGAAGGGCCTTATTCGCCAACATAACAACATACACACTTCATGATTTTTATTCATTTCAACACACCACAATAACCAAACACACTACATAGAAGTCATGCACCACTTTTAACAACACACACCCATGCACGGCCAATTCCCATACTCACGGCCTCAACTTCAATCACCAAATTTCCATGAATTTCATCCATATGAACACACAACAACACACATAAACCTTCCATAACTCATAAAACAAGATTAGAATTTACCTTTCTTCACAACTCCTCAACTTGTCCAAAGTTGGCCAAGGATGAAAACGAACAATCCAACGCTCCCAACAACGCTTCCACGCTAATAAGCACTCTTGAATTAGTAGGTTTGCTTGAAGAACAATTTTTTTGGTGGCTAATTCTTGGACTTGTTTTTTTTTTGGAGGTGGCCGAATGGTTGATGGTTGTTCTTCCTCAAGGTTCTTGATTTTTCTAGGTAATGAAGATGATGATAAATGGCCCCTTAGTCATCCTTTTTAATTTCATATAATGGTCAACCATGTGGCCATGGCCCACTCCAAGAGTGGCCGGCCACATGGCCCCTTTGTTCCCAATAATTTCCAACTTTCAAGACTTCCACTTTTGGTCCCAAATTTTTCTTAAATGTTCCATGTCAATAAAATCATACACACTTAGGTCTTACAACACAATCGAAGGTCAAACGTCTCGACTTCGCGTCCCGAAATGGTCTTGACCCTAACTTATCATAGTTAACCCGAATCGTCCCGTCGCTCAAAATACGGGATGTAACAGAGCGAACCCTTAAACGTTCGCGTTATCGAAACTTCGTCATTTCAAAAACTTTTTAAAACATGGAACTTTTCAAATAGAAATCATTATCTTTGTACAGATTAAGAAAACTTTTCAATCAACTACGTGCCTTTTCCAACCAAAAATCATCTGAAAATACATACTCTTTTAACATCTATAACTGCTTCGCGCTCCTCGACACCCTATCCACAGGACACCGTCTGCAAAGTCTCTAACATGTACGAAATATCATATCAAAAGTACTTGACTCGGCAATACTCCGAACTGAAATGGAGCTCGCCAATTCCACTGGAACAGCTCCTAGCAAAGTCTTCTACTCATCTGGGTGTACCTGCATGGCATGAAACGCAGCCCCCCCGAAGAAGGAGGGTCAGTACGAAATATGTACTGAGTATGTAAAGCGATAACAAACAATAACCATAGCTTAATTTAGGAGAGAAGAAATCACAATCAAGCTCGTTACTGCGACCCTCGCTGGAGGATACATAAATGTACACATGGGGTCTTAGAACAATCCTTAAGTAAATAATGCGAGTGAACACACGTTCTTTAAGCATACACAATACAAAATACAGAGTACACAGATTCTAGAGTGCACAATCTAAATATAGTATCACAATAGTCCCTTCGGACAGCCGCTTCCGGCGTAGGAATGATGGCCCCTTCGGGCATGCCGCTTCCGGCATAATAATAATGATGGCCCCTTCGGGCATTGCCGCTTCCGGCATAATAATAATAATAATGGCCCCTTCGGGCATTGCCGCTTCCGGAATAATAACACTAATGATGGCCCCTTCGGGCATTGCCGCTTCCGGCATAATAATAATGATAGCCCCTTCGGGCAGCCGCTTCCGGCTCAATATCGATAGTGGCCCCTTCGGGCATTGCCGCTTCCGGCATAATAATAATGATAGCCCCTTCGGGCAGCCGCTTCCGGCTCAATATCGATAGTGGCCCCTTCGGGCATAACAATAATCACGGCCCCTTCGGGCATAATAGTAATGATAATGTAAACATAAGTAGTAAATGAAATAAAATAGTAAAGCCTCGCACCCCTTTCGGAGTGGTTTTAGAAAGTCTAAATATTAAAATCTCGCACCCCGTCGGAGTGATTTTTAAAAAAACCAATTTTATGTTTCTTTGTACAAAACTAGTTCTTTAAAAATCATTAGTGAACCACAAACGCGTTTCCGAAGCCATTTTTGGGAAAACCAAAGCAATAATTATTTTAGTAACATTGTTACACAACAAAGTGTATTATAGAACATAATGAGGTAGTTAAACAAGCTGTCCTATGGTGGCCGGGACAACAAATTTCAAAAGTTTCCTTTAATTATTGAACAAAATAAGTCAAATGGAGCAATACAAAAGGTCTCGAGTATTGTGGGCCCACCTCGGGTCAAGTCAAGGTGGCGTACGTAAATTTCGTACATTGAGCTTTACGGAGTCATTGTGATAGTTTTAGCGCAATTCGGTCTTAGTTGGGCAAGACGTAGATGTTTAAGCACTTATTTCATCGAAGCCCAAGGAATTTGTTTCAATTCTATTGAATGGAAAAGGTCGAATCCAAACTCGCATTTCTAAGAATAGGATCATCCCCGAGGCTTATATCCAAACCTATTAGGTCTAAGACATGCCAAAAGAAGGAAAAAGGTGAAGCCTTACATACCTTTTCCGCTGTTTACGCCTCTCCAAATTCAAATCCCGTTTCCTCCAAAATCTACAATTGGTCACATTTACCAAATATTAATCATAGAGCTTTAAAAATTCAATCTTAACCAATACTTGTCTACAGAAATTTGGGCGCATCTCCCCCTATACATATAACATCCCGAGACTTAACTCGGCTCCAAATATCAACAACCCAACCAACAACAATACCAATAACATCGGCGATCGAATTGAAACGCATTCTAACATATATTGTCCTCTTTTCTATATATTATATCAACTTCCAATCTAACTTCGCATTTCCAAACCAATATCAATGTTTCCATATTCTTTTGCTAATCAAGATCATTCCAACACAATTCGGAAGTATTTCATGTCCTCTTACAAATTATTTGCTAAATATACAAAAATTCCACCAAAGCCATAATTCATCCGAAACCTCCATTCTTCGACATAAATATTCATAACACGTTTTCATCTCCCAAATTCATTAGCGACAACCATGATTTGCACCTTAGCAATTTATTTTCGTAATTACATAAAACTAGAATAAAATCATATAATTTCCTACAACAACTTAACAATAGATTCTCATGCCAACTTAACCATTCTTCTTTCCTTTACATCACAAGGTCACAACAACACATGTAACAAACTAAATAAAATTAATCCATCTTCCCCTCCACAACATCACACGGCCACAACACATGCACACACACATGGCTTGCACACACACCACACAACATTTCTATGATCTTCATTGAGCTCTACTTACTACAACATATATAAATCTTCCATAACACATAAAAGAATGAGAATTCTTACCTTTTCTTCAACTTCCTTCACTTGCCACCCAAGTACTTTCTTGCTACAAAATTTATACCATGTTAAAGAGGGTCCCAAGCTTAGTAGTAATTCAAGAAGAAAGGAATTTTTGGACCAAAGATTAAGGCTCCAAGAATTTTTTTTTCTTTTTTTTTTCTTGGTTGTCCCCTCTCCTCTTTTCTTTCTTTCTTACTCTCTTGTTTCTTGAATGATGAATGATATGTCTTACCATGTAAGCTCATATATATATATAACCATTACAAGCATGTGAGGGGCACATGCCCCCTCTCTAGAATTTTCTTGAATTTTTATGGCAAAGATGACTTATTTTGTCATCCTTTTTTTTTTTTTTTTTTTTTGTCACATGGCCAATATGGCCTCTTTGGAATTTTCATGAAACTTAGGTAAAATTCCCATTTTGCCCCTCAACTTTTCTCAATATTACCACTTCGCCCCTAACCTTCCACATTATTTCCATTGGCCATTTTGCAAATTTCTCTTTTTATCCTTGGCCTTTCTCAATATTTCCATACCACCAATGTTCATAAATAATATTCCTAACAACTCGTACATTAAAATAATTCTTGAAAATGATCTTGTCCTTAACTTGCCACGACTTTCTCGAATTATCCGAATGCATGAGATACGGGATATAACATCCCAGCCAGGGATGGATATCGCTCGGGTACAGGCATATGCCCAGGGGATGGAGGATCGACGCAGGGCGTCGGCCCGACGGATATCATGACGGAGCCGGCCAAGAGGGCTAGATCGGCCGGCTGTGGAGAGTCCCGAGGCGGGCGGCCTCGGCCGGCGAAGTATAGCAGATATCCTTCCCAGCCAGCACGGAGTACACCCCCACAGTTTACAGGTAGGAGATCCGACAGTACAGGGTATTCAGGAGCTGGTCAGAGCTCCAGGGCTCCGGGTTCGCAGGTGGACAGGAGTTCGGGTCAGTCGAGGCCACCTTTGCCTCGGTGTTCTCGTTGTGGTAGGCCTCATTTTGGGGAATGCCATTTCGCTACAGGTGCTTGCTTTACTTGCGGCCGTCAGGGCCATGTTATGAGGGAGTGTCCGTATAGGGATAGTCCGAGGTGGTGCAACTCGGCCCTCGGGGCGGGGTATGCCGACACGGCAGGCCGTGGCGGAGCCTCCAGTTCTAGCGGTCCATCGAACCGCCTATATGCGTTGGCCAGTAGACAGGATCAGGAGGCATCACCAAATGCGGTTACAGGTATATGAGTCCTTATTGGAATACTTTTATGTATGTGTATTTGCTGTATGAGTGTTACTTAATAGCGGCAAGCAGAAATCCAAAGGCCGATAACCAAGTATTTGTAAGTAACGGCGATCAAGGTGTGTCCATCACCATTGGGAATCTGGAAGTTTAGGACGGGAAGTAGTCATATCTATAGGTGAAAAGTTAATATTGAGGATTGCAAAAGGGCTAAAATAGTAATTGTGAAGTTAGAAGAGTAAGAGACCCTTTCTAATTCGGAGGGAGATGTGTTATGAGAACGTTTTGAAACCTGTTAAGCCTTCAACTGTTATACCTCGCATTTCGTACATTGGAATATTCTGAGTCAATCGCGGGAAGTTAAGGGCGAGGCCATTCTCCGGTTTTGCTTTAAGGCGCAAGTTGCTTGTAGGCATTATTGGCATAGGGCAAACTTGGAATTTGAAAACTTTTATTCATGACTTGTGGAAGAAGCCTTGTGGCCATCCAAGTTGGAGTGGACTATGGCCCACATGATGCAACATACATGTGATGGAAAAGATGACTAAGGAGCAAAATTCATCTTTTATTACCTAAGGAAAATTCTAGAAAATTGAAGAAAATTGGAGACAAAAGAAAGAAGGGAAAACGGCCAAGGGCACATGACTAGGCATGTGCCTATAATATATATATATATATATATATATATATATATATATATATATATATATATATATATATATATATACAAGTGAGGACCATGGAAGACATATATTTTCATTCTTCATCCTAGAAATTTCAAGAACTTGAAAATAAAAGAAGAAGAGGAGCCACGGCCAAGAGCTGGCCGAACTGCTCTCTTGATGGTGATCATGGAAAAATTATTTTTCTTCTAGTTTTCTACTAATTGGAGGGTCCTCGTCGACGTGGAGTAGTTGTTGGATGAAGAAAACCATTCGTTTTGCAAAGAGTAAGGCCTAGCCGAGAAGAGGAGGTGAAGGAAAGGTATGATTCTATCTTATTTTTCATATGTTATAGATGAGTTGTGTATGTTGTGAAGTATGGAAATGAATGAAAATCATGAAAATATGGATGTTGAAGTTGAGCCATGGATGTTGATGTTGGCCGTGCATGTGTATAGTATGTCTAGGAGCGATGAATCAATTCTAATTGGCATGTTGATTGTTGTAGTGTGTTGGAGTGAATGGAAATCATGAACCCTTGGATGTTGGTGTTTGGACGTGGTGTTGTGTGTGCCGTAGGGGCTGCTTGCATACGTAGGAAATGAATCAATGTTATCTAGAGTTTTGATTGTCGTCGTTATGAATGTTATGACGTAGGATGAAGGGTTGATCACTTAAATTGAGGATAAGATTGTTGTGGGCTGATTTAGAATGTAATGTGATTCTAATGTAGTTCTTGAATTTATAAAAATAATGTTGTAGTGTATGGGATTGTTGATGTAGTTATGAACTTGGAAAGTAGAAAGTATGTTATGAGCGTTCCAAATGAAGTTGGAAGGTTTCGGGTGCATTGTGTATTGCACGGGCTGTTTTGAAATATTGTGCGACTTGCTTAGAATGCGTTATGAATTGATCATGGATGTTGTCATTATGATTATTGGTTTGGTTGTTGTTGACATAGCCGAAAGCCGAATTCTCGGGGTTGGTGAATATATAGGGGAGTCTTTCCGAAATTTTCATGGAAGAAGTGACGGCTTGGAATTGGGTTCTTTAATGCTTATGGCTAATGTTGGGTGTCCAATGACATTTTTGTAGACCGCGAGAAGCCGAGACGTGAGCGTGGATTAGTTTAGAGGGCGGCCAAGGTATGTAAAGCTCACCTTTCTTTCTTTGGCATGTCTTAATATGAATAGGCTATGATATGCTCCCCAAGGTAACTCTACTCCTGCGATCCGAGCATGTCCGTGAGTCTTATTTGTTTCTTGACATCCGTATGCATAATGTAGTCAAATTATGGTTTCTATGCCTTTGTATGATTGAATAAGAATGTGCTTAAAAGAATATGTTCATAACAGAGTCAGAAACTACGAACGTCCGTATCTTTCACATACGAGCTCGGATCGCTCCGAAACGCTCGTGGGAGGTTCCCTAATGTATAACGTCCCCGACATTCATGGGCGGGCTCGGGCCGGTTTGGTACTTGCCCGTGGGCCCGCAAGACGTTCCGTTGTATAGTTCTAACAACTTGTTAATACGACTTGATATGGCTAATAATCTGACTCCTGAATATGAGTATCTTGTCACACGACCCGAGCTACGAGCTGCGACGGGGATCGGGGCTAACCAGGAACACCACTCACTTACACCCTTTATACGCACTATTGTTCATATTATATGCCCGCTAATCATATAAAGCTGTCTTTTGAAATACATTAACTTTTATAAACATAAGCCCTTCGGCTATCAAAATAATATATACATGCATATATATACAAGCCATGGGACCAGACTACCCACACTGCGTATCTACGAGCCTCTACTAGAATAACAGACATCTGGACGGGACAGGACCCCGTCGTGCCCAAAACATGAATATACGG
>NW_026717023.1:0-16020 GCF_029784015.1 Lycium ferocissimum | reverse complement strand
AGTATTTTGACATTTGCATATTATACTTGATTTATGCATCTTTTGTTTTGATGTATGATTACGTATTCTTCGTTTTACATACTCGCACGTATTCCGTACGGCCCCTCTTCGGGGGGACGCGTTAAATGCCCCGCGTGGCTGTACGCTCGGCTTGTGATCCACCCGCTTAGGACATCTATTCGGCTTTTACGGGATCGCTCCTTCTTCGGAGCTCATATATTTTGGTATATATTTTTCTTGATGTATATGTACATTATTATTCAAGGGGTACGACGGGGCCACGTCCCCGTACGTATGATTTCGCTATTTTGTTTAGAGCCACATGGATATGTACGTGGGTATGGCTATGTCGTACGGTATACATGTATGTGTGATATGTTTTGGAGGCGGTTCACCGCCACGGCTCTGCCGGCTCGCACGTATATGTGTATATGGATATATATCGGCCACGTGTGGCCTTTGTTGGTATTTTTACGCGTGCGGTGTTAATTTTGGCTAGTAAGAAAACGAGCTGAAACTCGCCCAAATTTTACTAAATATTCGAGTTACTATTTTTGGGACTTTGGTACGTACGGGCGCCCGGGTCGGGCGTAGTCGCGACTACGGGGTTGGGTCGTGACATCGGCCCACCCGGACAAAGGGCTCGGCGAACCAAACGCACGATACATACCGGCCCGGATCCGGCGAAGGAGATCTTAACGAGTGCACGAGCGAAAGTAGTAAGAAACTAAATGCACATAAATCAAGACTCTAAGGAATGATCGAACGTCTTTATCGATTATTATTCGTAACAGATTACTTAATCGGAATGCTTATATCAGAAGACTTATATCAGAATATTTATGCCGACGTTCTTGTATCAAAATTTTGCATCGGAATGCTTGTATCAAAATACTTATGTCAGAATACCTATATCAAAGTACTTATAGTAAAATACTTTTTATCGAGATATTTATAAACGATTTACTTATTCCTTATATCAAACCACATCAGAGCGTATGTCGGAATATTTATCCCAAAATATTCATATCAAAATACTTATATCAGGATTGGGAGTACCCATGTCGGGCTACTTGTACCGGAGTATTTATTTCAGAATAGTCGAATTAGATTACTTGTGACAGAATACTTATGTCAAACGATCATATCGGAGTACCTGTATCGAAATACGTATGTCAAATATCCTTACCAGAATACTTATATCACAATGCTTATACCAAGATACTTGTATCAAATATTCGTATCGGGCCACTCGTATCGGAGTATTTATATCATAATATTTGTCTTGCCTCGACTATTCATATCGAGTGAGGCCCACGAGAACATATCAAACTCGAAACTAAAGAAGCGAAATTGCCCAAAGTACATTTCATAAGTCGGTGCGAACGATAAGTCATTTAGGAGAGAAATAAGACGAAATCGTGATACGTACCTTTTTGGATGTTCTAACGGATTACGTCGAAGCAAGCTTTTTGAAACCGTTGAGATTTGTCAAAATATTTCATAGGTCTCAACGGACTAGTTAAAACAACTATCGATTAGTAGTCGGAACAATACCCAAGAGTTTCCTCTAATTATCGTACGGAAATGGGTCAAATAGGTCAAACAAGGGAAGTCTTGGGAATTGTGGGTCCACCTCGGGTCAAGTCGAGTAACGAACATAAAAACGTGGTCATTATGTCTCATGGGGTCATCCACGGAGATTTCAAGCATACGCTTTCATTTTCAAAGGTTACGGACATTTGAACATTGCTTTACATTAACGCGTAAGTTATTGATTCAATTCTACTTGAATGAAAAAGGAATAAATCTAGGTGTCGTTCCGAGGAGCGGGACTTTCCCGAGGGTCGGATTTTGACCTATCATAACTAGGACATGCCAAGAGAAGGAGAGGTGAACTTTACATACCTTTCTTGCCTTTTTCGCTCGCCAAAAGTCAAATCCCGTTTCGTTCAAAACCTACAAAATGGTCACATTTGCCAATTACTATTCATAAGGCTTAAAATTCCAATCTTAACCAATACTTGTCTTTTGCAAAAATTTGGGGCGACATCTCCCTATACATACAACATCCCCGAGATTTAACTCGGCTCAAAATAGCGACAACAACAACCCAACAATCATCACAAGATATGTTGTAACATAAATATTCTTCTTTCCAACATATAGTGCAATAGCTTTCATTTTCACATTTTCAATGCAATACCAACATTCTCATATTTATTTACTAATCAAGATCACTCCAATACAATTCGAAATCGTTTCATATCATTCTTACGAAATACTCACAAAATATACAAAATATACAAAGTATACAAATTTTTCCACCAAAGCCATAATGCATCCAAAACTTCTAATCTTCAACATACACATTCATAACACATTTCCATCTTCCTATTTCATCAACCATAATCATAATTTGCACCTTGAAAACTTCATTCCCATAATATCATAAAATCATACTAAAATGACAAAATCTTTCTACATTCCATTCCAATACCAACTTAAACCATTTTACTTTCATTTGCATTATAAGGGTCACAACAACACAACTAACACATTAAACAAAATTAATTCATTCCCCTTCTACTTCCATGCACCACACGGCCATACCCTATATTTCCAACTTCAACCCAATTCATTCAACTTCCACTTCCAATATGAATTCCACCATAACCACAACTAGATTACAACATAAAATTCAACTCATATTATCTATACAACAATGCACACACACAACATACCACATGCACACATGCACACCTCCTTTGGCAAACTTCCTTATTTCTATATATTCTACTCATTTCCATATACTACAACACAAACAAACCTTCATAACATAAATAAAAGGGATGAATACTTACCTTTTTCTTCTAACTTCTTCACTTAACCAAAGTGTTGAATTGATGAAACAAGTGCTCAATCCTCCAAAACAACTACACTAAGTTGTAGAGGGCCCTGATTTGGCGAGAATACAACAAGAAAAGAATTTTTGGAACAAGATTTTGAGGGACAAAAATTTGGAGCTATGGCCGAATGCCTATGCTCTTTCACTTCTCCTTTGTTTTTTTTTTCTTGAACTTTCTAATGGATGAATATGCATATGATCATCCACTTATATAATCAAGTCACATGATTAATCACATGACCATTTAAATGGGTTGGGTCAAGGCCTCTTGGCCGGCCACCCTTTAATTTTGGGCCTCAATTTCTCTTATTTTTTTTTTTGAGCCCAATTGATTGTAGCTCTCGTTGTAATTCCCGAAACTAATTTCTAAAATTCCAATTTCGCCCTTGGCCTTCCTCAATATTTCACATTCATATTTTTCAAGAACAATAACATACATATTGACCAAAATCAAAATATTGCCTTATTCTTACAAGTCACGATTATTTTCAAATTTCCCGAATATGCAAAAGTACGGGATATAACAATATGGATATGCACGAATTAGGTTTTAAAAATAAGTCTTGTGGGTTCTGCGTATTGCACTATTTTTCGGTACTACTTACTTCGGTTATGATCTTATTTTCGGTATGCCATGCTTTACATGCTCAGTACATATTCTGTACTGACCCCATCTCTTCGGAGGTTGCGTTTCATGCCGCGCAGGTACCCACAGATGAGGATGTGATGTTAGCAGAAGATGTTCCAGATGGATCACAGCTCCATTTCCTCACCAGAGGTCTTTGCCGAGTCGGAGTGCTGTATGGTGTCGCCGAAGTTATAGTAGAGACTTTGCGAGCAGTGTCGTGTGTAGGATATCGGTTACGCGCGGCTAGGCGAGCCGATATGTTGCTATGCATTAGGTTACGATTTGTTTTGCAAGCGGCTATGTAAGCCGATATATCGGCTGCCTTATGTTACGGATTTATGACTACGGATTGTATTTGATTTGAAAAAAAAAATGAAAAGCATGTTTGTTTGTTCCGAAAAATTTTCATTGTGTACTTATGTTATGTTTTGTGGGCCCAGTATGATTATGAGTATTACGAAAGTTAGCGGGTTCGCTCGACCCTAGGTAAGGGTCGGGTGCCCATCACACCCTATCGGATTAAGGGTATGACAAATGTTGACTTAATGATGTCTTAAGGAAGAGTTATAACACCCCTTAGATTGTTAATGAAGTGTTAAACAAGTGCGAAGAAGGTTCCATAAGGATTGGAGATCAAACGAAATGAGGAGAACAAGTTCGGAGGGAAAGTGGATTATACAACCATTTATACGATCCATATAATGGTCCGTATAACCGTTACAGTGAAGGTCCATCACTAATGGAGTTATACGGTCACTTATACGGACCGTATAATATTATACGGACCGTATAAGGTACCGTATAATGGTTATAGAAATGAGGATTTGTTGCACAATTTCACGGTCACTTATACGGACCGTATAAGTGTCTGTATAATTCATGACGGGTCAGATTTTCCCAATTATAAATATAATACCCCAAGTTATTATTTTTATTTTCTCACTTCTCCGCTTCTCTCTAAACCTCTAGAACATTCCACACCCTTCATTTACAAGAATTCAAGGAAAATCAAAGATCAAATACCAAAAACTAGTAGAATCAAGTGCAAGAATGCTAGCTAGGGTTGATGGAAGCAAGAAATCTCTTTGGAATTGAAGTTAGATTTTCTCCAAGTGAGGTATTTCCATCCAAAACCCATTCCTACACAATCAAAGGTGAGTTTTATGATCATTTCATGTTATTTAGAATATTGAAGGGCCGAAAGACTTAGATTATGGAAGAAAGTAGAATATGGAGCTCAATTGTGAAATAATGGTGTTCTTGAATAATCGTTTGACATGAACCATAATTCTTGAGATATTATGAGTGTAATCTCATTATGAATAATATTGAGAATGTTGGAGAAGAATTATATGTGGATGAATACTACGTTGGGTGATAACCATAGTTATGGATGACTTTGAGAGGAGATTTTGAGAATTGAATAATGACTAACTTAACTAAGTTCATTGATCATGATATTGTGGGTGTGTTGTTGATGTTTGGGAGAAGTTATATTGTATGGAGAAAGTTGTCTAAACAAAGGAGATGCTGCCCAATTTTCATTACCTTTAGCTTAAGCTTAAGTATGTTTTCGATTATCTAATTCTAGTACAAATTCCCTTGAATGTAGAATTACGAACTTGGAAGGAAGCGTTTAGTCGGCAAGCTAGGAAGGCGAAAAGGTATGTAAGGCTAGTCCCTTCTTTTTCTAAGGCATGATTCTTATAATATGACCTCCTTTATCTTTCCATGACTTTCTCATATTCCGGAAATTATATGCCTATGACCATTAAGGACTACTTGTCACACCCTTAATCTGATAGGGTGTGATGGGAACCCGACCCTTATTTAGGGCCGAGCGAACCCGCTGACTCTCGTAATACTCATAACCATGCTGGCCCGCAAATCATGACACAAATACATAACGAAAGTTTTTCGAAGAACAATATGCTTTTTACCTTTCTCGAATCAAATAAAATCTGTAACATATAAGACTTATAATATAATGCATAATAATACATCGGCTTACATAGCCGCTTATATAACCGACATCTTATACCCACGACAACATCGCAAAGTCTCTAACACGGGAACATGAAACCATAACATAATACTCGACTCGGCGTTAGCATGGGAGAAAGTGGAGCTTGCCAATCCCGTTGGAACATCTTCTACTAATATCTTCAGCTCATCTGGGTGTACCCGCGCGGCATAAAATGTAGCCCCCGAAGAAAAGGGTCGATGCGGAATATGTCCGAGTATGTAAAGCATGAAATACGGTAAGCGGGATCATGCTTTTGGGAAGTAAAGAGTACGAAAAATCATAAGACTTGCCTTTGAAAACATATACCATGCATGTCAATGTCATAAAATCATCGTAAAAATATATATGTCCGACCTACTTAACGAGGGACTCGGTGAAATAAAATCATGATATACATATACAAAGTGTGCATATAACGTGCCTCGGCCCTGGGCGAGGACGCGGTAAATAAAATCATATCATCATCATGCATGCATACATATATATATATATATATATATATATATATATATATATATATATATATCGGCCCTCTAGTGAGGGACTCGGTGAATAGCGTGTCCCGGCCCCGCTAGCAAGGGACTCGGTATGCCATCCTGGCCTCCATCCCCATCACATCATATATATATATATATAGCGTGTCCCGGCCCTCTAGTGAGGGACTCGGTGAATAATGCAGTGGAGTTACACGAATGCGTGTCCTGGCCCGGACTCGGTGAAAGATGCATTGAGCTTGGCACGAGCAGAGTAGTGAGAAACCATATGCACATAAATCATTTTCAGAGACTTAATGAAGTAATCTAAACGGATCGTCATTTGAAAATCGGGAAAATAGTTATATCAAAAATCTTTTGGACGTTACTTGGAAACATATCAACATCTTAAGCATATACTAGAACCGTAGGGATCATAGTCACATGTCAAATCAATTCGAGCCACCTCGGAAAGTTACAAACATTATTCACTTTAGGACTTTTTACAAACATATCGAAGCGATCCGAGCCTTTCTGTGAAAGTTACGGACGTTCGTAGTTTCGGAATCGTTTAGGAACAAAACTCTTTTGAAAATGAAACCTTTAAGCAACTTTTGAAATTTAATCATACAAATGACATAAGGACCATGATTTGACCACATTAGGAATACAAATATCAAGAAACCAATAAGAATCATAAACATGCTCGGATCACCAGAATAGAGTTACCTCGAGATTCATGTCATAACTTTCTTTCAACTAAGATATGCCAAAAGAAAGAAGGGGTGAGCTTTACATACCTTAGTCATTTCCTAAGCTAATCCGAACTTACGTCTCGACTTCTCACGATCTACAATAATGTCATTAGGTATCAACCATTAGCCATAACACTTAAGAATCCAATTCCAAATTAACACTATTTTCTACAAAAATTTGAGCAAAGATTTCCCCTATAACTTCAACATCCCCGAGAATTCAACTCGGCCAATTCAACAATAACCAAACCAACAACCATACTATCAATATCCATAAATGATTCAAAACGCATTCTAACATTAACAATTCCTTTCTACACAATTCGACAATGTTATATCCCGTGTTTTGGCATATTCGAAAAATTTGGAAATAACCTTGGTTTGTAAGGAATAAGGTCATGTTTGAATTTTTTCTTAATATGTATGCCGGTTATGGAAACTTGAATGCGGAAACAATGGAGAAGGCCTAAGGGCAAAATTGGAATCTTGGAAATTTGTTTCGGAATTTGCAAAATATGATTCATAAGTAATTGGGCTCAAAATAATTGAATGAAAATGAGGCCCAATATTTTAGGGGTGGCCGGCCAAGTGAGGCCCAAATCCACCAAGTTTAATACCAATTTTCCATGTGCTAAAAATATTATAAGTGGTCTTTATCTATAGAACCTTCAAGAAAACAAAGGAGAAATCAAGAAAAAAAGAAGAAGAGGCCTTCGGCCAAGAGAGAAAGAGAAAGAAAAAAAAGAGAGAAAAAATTCCAAGCCCTTTAGCTTGATCCAAAAATCTTGTTCTTCTTGAATTAGTAGCAAGCTCAAGACGCTCTCCGACGTGGTATAATTAGTTTGGCGAAAGAACCACGTTTGCGGCAAGTTGAAATTTCAAGAAAGAGGTAAGAATTCTAATCTTTTGTGTTATGGAATAAGTATGCATGCTATAAAGATTAGAATTAGATGAGAATTATGAAAGTGTGGTGTGTGTGTGCATGGCGTGTGTGTGTGTGTGAAGTGTGTTTGGCCGTGTGCCATGGAGTGTGGAGGAGGAGTGAATTCAAGTTCATTTAGTTTGTTAGTTGTGTCGTTGTGACCTTTGTGACGCAAATGAAGGTTTAATGACTCGGGTTGGCATTGAAATTGCTTGTATGTAATTATGAGAAATTATGTGGATTTTATATGATTTTTATATAAGTGTGGAATTAGAGTCTTAAATGTGAATTATGGTTGTTGTTGATGAGTTTGGAAGGAAAACAAGGTGATTTGGAAGCGTTGTTGCATTTGGAGAAGCTTTGGATAGAATATGGAAATTGGCGGGAATGCTTGATTTTGTGAATATTGTTGGAACGTTATTGGGATGTATTCGAATAATATTGAATTAGTTAATGAATATGGAAAAAGTTGATATTAGTTTGATAATGTGAAGTTTGGATGGATATTATTGAACTATGTAGAAAGGAGACTATTTGTGCCATAATGTAGTTTATGATGATTGTTGATGTTGTTGGGTTGTTGTTGTTGATATTTTGAGCCGAGATGATTCTCGGGGATGCTATATATGTAGGGGAAATCTTTGCCGAAATTTCGGTAGACAAGTATGGCTTTAAGTTGCATTCATAAAAGCTTGAAACTCACGTTTGGTAATAATGACCATTTGTAGATTTCGACGAAACGGGAATCGGAATTAACGAGCGTAAGGCATAATTAAGGTATGTAAAGCCTACCTTTTCTTCATTTTGGCATGTCCTAGTCATACTAGGTTAAGATCGGAACCTCGGGAATAATTCGCTTTGGAAATTCGAGTTTGATTTTGAGTACTATTCATTCAGCGCATTTGAACTACAATCTTTGCATTTGGTGGAAACAATGCTTAAACCTCCATAACTTCCGCAAATGTATCCGGTTCGCTTTGAAACTCTCACAAATGACTTTATGGATCCCAATGTTTGCAACTTGTGTCTGCCGCCTCGACTTGACCCGAGGTGGGCCCGCAAGTCCCGAGACTTCCTTTATTTGATTTGTTTGGTTCGTTTCGTGTGATATGAAAGGAAAATGTTTGTCTATGACTCCAAGGTCCGTTAGAAATGTCCTATAACGTTATTTGAATGTCCTCACTACGAATGATACGAAATTTCTCAAGGAATGACCTATGATGTGTTTTTGGAAAAAATTGATAATTTAAAAGTTCGCGACTTTTGTATGTATATTCCGATTAGCTCGATACTCATTTCGAGCCCTCAGATTAATATATATGTATATAAGATTAAGTGTCAAATCCTGGAACTTACTTTTGATATGCATATGGTTTCTGCACTACTCTGCTCGTGCCAATGGTTATGACTTCGTTCGCCGGTACCCGGGCCGGTTTTGTGATCGTGCGCATTGTGACACATTCGGCAGTATGATGTGTTACGGTTTCCGAGACCTAGCCATAGGGCCGGTTACCGTTTATGGTGTCATGATGTGATATGGCATCTGATATACTCTGATGATTTGATGTGTGTGATGTTATGATGTGTTCGGAGATGTACGGAGATTTGAAAACTTCTCGGAGTATGATGTGTTGTGGGACCGGCGTCGAGTGACCACGTTCAACGAGCTTTATACATGATTTTTTATTTGCATTCGTACATTTGCATTCCGCACGGGTTTGATGTTACTTCGTATTTGTTTCCGTATCCTCTGACTCCAGTTATGATTTGGACTACTGTACCTCCTACTTTACATACTCAGTACTTTTCCATACTGACACCCTTTCTTCGGGGGCTGCGTTTCATGCCGCGCAGGTACAGGCGCTCAGTTGGGTGATCCCCCGGTTTAGGCTACCCATTCTGCTACTTTGGAGTGCTCCCCTCGATCCGGAGCCTATATTTTGGTATATATGTTTTGCTATGCATATTCTGTACATTTGTATTTGTTCGGGTACGGCGGGGCCCGTCCGTCATATGTTCATATGTTACTCGTTCATTTGTAGAGGCATGTAGTCATGTTTGTGGGTCATGGGTCCGGTCTGTTCGTATGTGATTCTGTTTGCGTCCTTAAGCGGCCCGAATGCTACTATGGCCGATATGGCCCATAAGTTTGTATGTATGTGT
Organism: Lycium ferocissimum; assembly: GCF_029784015.1. Lineage (NCBI taxonomy): Eukaryota > Viridiplantae > Streptophyta > Magnoliopsida > Solanales > Solanaceae > Lycium > Lycium ferocissimum. The sequence continues at coordinate 6,145 of NW_026717023.1, read as the reverse complement.
GTGTGTACCGGGCGATGTGCGTTCGCCGGTTTTGATTTTGATACGATGATTACGCACGGCGACCGCTTGGGGTGCATTCGTTTCTGTATTTGTATGACGTCTGCTATCTGCTATCGGTACGAATAATGTCTGTTGAATCTAGACGTGCATCCTAATCTGACAATTTGGTTCGTAGGTTTATTTGGGTGCCTAAGTAGGGCACCAGTCGCGGCCCACGGGGCTGGGTCGTGACAAAAGTGGTATCAGAGCGGTTTGTCCTCGGAATGTCTACAGGCCGTGTCTTGTAGAGTCTTGTTTATCGGTGTGTTGTGCACCACATCTATAAACAGGAGGCTACAGGACATCTAGGATGTTACTTTTTCTTTAGATCTTAGATCGTGCGATAGAACCGTGCTATTGGGATGACTCCTTTCTGATCGATTGTTATATGTTTCAGTGATGCCTCCGAAGAAGGCAACGGCCGCCCAGAAGGGCAAGGTGGTGGCAGGAGAGACTAGTCGGGCGCCGAGAGTTACACGGAGCTCGTGCTCGGACTACGCCGTATTGTACTTCGGTCGGAAGGTTCGGCCGCTCCACCACCGGGGGATGCGGGAGCGAGTCCCTCGGCGCCCCCCGGCTCCCCCCGGCCCAGTGCGAGGGTGAGGACGTTGAGGGAGGCCGTACGGTTGTTGACGACGATGGTGGCGGGGACAAGCTCGCGGACGCGGGGCGAGAGGTAATGATGATGATGACGGGGCGTGATAGCCCGAGGGTTCGCGATTTCGACATGTGGCCCCCCCGGTTTTTTCGGGTCTAAGCGCCCGACGAGGACCCCCGTGATTTCATTCGGCGGATGAGGTGCTCGTTGAGATTGGTCGGGGCTTGAGAGACCTAGGTACGGTGAGTTAGCCTCGCACAGGTTGCGAGATATTGCACTTAATTGGTATGAGTCCTGGGGGCTGTCCAGGGGTGAGAATGCTCCCCCAGCTACTTGGGACGAGTTTGTGGCCGCTTTTCTCCGCCACTTCTTGCCCCTGGAGTTGCGGAGGGCGAGAGTTAATAGATTTTTACAGATAAAGCAGAGGGGTCGGAGTGTTCGTGAGTATAATTTGGAGTTTGATTCTCTGGCCCGATATGCACCTACCATCGTAGCCGATATGGAGGACAGAATGCACCGATATGTGATGGGTCTGGACAGTTACCTGGTCGATAGTTGTATGGCGATGGCGTCGCAGACTGATATGGACATCGCCCGATTACAGGCCTATGCACAGGGTATGGAAGACCGGCATAGGGAAGAGCAGCCCAGTAGGGAGTATGATAGGAGGCGGCCCAAGAGGGCCAGATCTGCGGGGTATTCCGGAGATTCCCGAGGCGGATGGCCTCAGCAGCAGTCCGGTAGGTCCCTTCCTCCGTCAGGCCGGGGTACACAGTCCGCCGGCATACGTTTTGATGGCGCAGGACCGTCTGGGACCGGCCAGAGTTCTAGAGCCTCAGGTTCTCAGGCGAGTAGATGTCCCAGTCAGACTAGGCCGCCTATGCCCCGGTGTTCGTATTGTGGGAGATCGCACCCAGGGGAGTGCTACAGGGCCACAGGGGCCTATTTTTCTTGCGGCCACCAGGGCCATATTATGCGAGATTGTCCGTGGGTGGGCGGTTACGGTGGTGCGGCACGGCGACGAGTTCGATTCTTGGACGGTTCGTCATCTACTCCTTCAGCTATGCGCCTCATGGGGGCGAAGTACGCCGGCATCGGCGGGCCGCGAGAGGCCGTGGCGGGGGTTCGATCTTAGCGGTCCTTCGAACAAAGATATATGCTTTGACCGGCCCGGCGGACCCGGAGGCACCACCGAACGCGGACCCGTATATTATTAATCTTTTCTTGATGAATATGCGTATTGATAGACTTATATTCCATTATATTACGCGATTTTCTTCTTCCGTGTGTTGGTGAAAGTATGGTACAAAACCGAATCAGTAGAATCATTTGAGATAGCCATATATACAGGCAAAAGTCGAATATAGGGAATTTGGACGGCTAAGACAGTAGACCATATAGACAGGAGGTAAACGACCCCTTTAGATCGGAGTGGGACCCGCTATGAAAACTTTCCAAAAATTTGTTAAGACCCCGATTTGTCCTAGAATTACGTGACAAAAGTGGTACGAGGGAGTGGACGTGACTATCCCGGACTAAGACATTAAAAATGCCTTAAAGTTTCGAGGTTAAGCGTGCGGGAGCAGCAAATGGGGATGGGTGACCCCCTGGGAAGTATGCTAAGGTGACAAATGAAAGATGCATATCTGTGGTATTATAAATGAATTGGGGTAAGATGTCAGGAAAGTTGAGATGCAGGGTTGAGGTAGGCTAAACGAAACGTCGGCAGGAGAAGTTTTTATAAATCACTGAAGCATTAGTGGGAGTGGTCTGATTTTAATCAAACTTCTGTTTGTTATATTTTTGCGCCTTTGATTCTGATAAGACTCCGTCTATTATACCTCTGTGCTTCTGAATCTGATCACGTTTCTGTTTGATATACCTCTGTACGTCCGACTCTGATCACAATTCTGTCCGATATACCTCGGTACGTCTGACTCTGATTTCGAATCTGTCCGATAAATCTCTATACGTCTCACTCCTATCACAGATCTGTCTGATATACTTTTATGCGTCTGATTCTGACTACGGATTTATCCGATATAGTCCAGTACACCTGACTCTGAATATGGGTTTGTCCGATATGCTTCTGTGTGTCTGGCTCTAATCATGAATACGTTCGGTATAACGTATGGTTACGATCCCGTCCGCTACACTTCGTACTTCGACCCGACTATGACTCCGTCCGACATACCTCTCGATCTTCTCGGTTCGACAAAGATTACGGTTCGGGCCCTATATCCGATTTAAAATCGTATGGACCGCTAGACTAATTGGGATTTTGAACAGCCCCAATACCGCAATATCGAAAAATGATAGAAGGATTTGGAAAGTGAAGGCTCTTACAATTACTTCGATCAAGGGTGAGTATGTAAGTGGCAGGAAGACCTCCCCCCGAAGTGTTTGTAAAGCCTATAAGGTTGATTTAACATTCGAGGATGAATGTTTTAAAGGGGGGGAGGATGTTATATCCCGTGTTTTGGCATATTCGAAAAATTTGGAAATAACCTTGGTTTGTAAGGAATAAGGTCATGTTTGAATTTTTCTTAATATGTGTATGCCGGTTATGGAAACTTGAATGCGGAAACAATGGAGAAGGCCTAAGGGCAAAATTGGAATCTTGGAAATTTGTTTCGGGAATTTGCAAAATACGATTCATAAGTAATTGGGCTCAAAATAATTGAATGAAAATGAGGCCCAATATTTTAGGGGTGGCCGGCCAAGTGAGGCCCAAGTCCACCAAGTTTAATACCAATTTTCCATGTGCTAAAAATATTATAAGTGGTCTTTATCTATAGAACCTTCAAGAAAACAAAGGAGAAATCAAGAAAAAAGAAGAAGAGGCCTTCGGCCAAGAGAGAAAGAGAAAGAAAAAAAAAAGAGAGAAAAATTCCAAGCCCTTTAGCTTGATCCAAAAATCTTGTTCTTCTTGAATTAGTAGCAAGCTCAAGACGCTCTCCGACGTGGTATAATTAGTTTGGCGAAAGAACCACGTTTGCGGCAAGTTGAAATTTCAAGAAAAGGTAAGAATTCTAATCCTTTGTGTTATGGAATAAGTATGCATGCTATAAAGATTAGAATTAGATGAGAATTATGAAAGTGTGGTGTGTGTGTGCATGGCGTGTGTGTGTGTGAAAAGTGTGTTTGGCCGTGTGCCATGGAGTGTGGAGGAGGAGTGAATTCAAGTTCATTTAGTTTGTTAGTTGTGTCGTTGTGACCTTTGTGATGCAAATGAAGGTTTAATGACTCGGATTGGCATTGAAATTGCTTGTATGTAATTATGAGAAATTATGTGGATTTTATATGAATTTTATATAAGTGTGGAATTAGAGTCTTAAATGTGAATTATGGTTGTTGTTGATGAGTTTGGAAGGAAAACAAGGTGATTTGGAAGCGTTGTTGCATTTGGAGAAGCTTTGGATAGAATATGGAAATTGGCGGGAATGCTTGATTTTGTGAATATTGTTGGAACGTTATTGGGATGTATTCGAATAATATTGAATTAGTTAATGAATATGGAAAAAGTTGATATTAGTTTGATAATATGAAGTTTGGATGGAAATTATTGAACTATGTAGAAAGGAGACTATTTGTGCCATAATGTAGTTTATGATGATTGTTGATGTTGTTGGGTTGTTGTTGTTGATATTTTGAGCCGAGATGATTCTCGGGGATGCTATATATGTAGGGGAAATGCTACCAAAATTTCGGTAGACAAGTATGGCTTTAAGTTGCATTCATAAAAGCTTGAAACTCACATTTGGTAATAATGACCATTTGTAGATTTCTGACGAAACGGGAATCGGAATTGGACGAGCGTAAGGCATAATTAAGGTATGTAAAGCCTACCTTTTCTTCATTTGGCATGTCCTAGTCATACTAGGTTAAGATCGGAACCTCGGAATAATTTCGCTTTTTGGAAATTCGAGTTTGATTTTGAGTACTATTCGTTCGCCGCATTTGAACTACAATCTTTGCATTGGTGGAAACAATGCTTAAACCTCCATAACTTCCGCAAATGTATCCGGTTCGCTTTGAAACTCTCACAAATGACTTTATGGATCCCAATGTTTGCAACTTGTGTCTGCCGCCTCGACTTGACCCGAGGTGGGCCCGCAAGTCCCGAGACTTCCTTTATTTGATTTGTTTGGTTCATTTCCGTGTGATATGAAAGGAAAATGTTTGTCTATGACTCCAAGGTCCGTTAGAAATGTCCTATAACGTTATTTGAATGTACCTCACTACGAATGATACAAAATTTCTCAAGGAATGGCCTATGATGTGTTTTTGGAAAAAAATTGATAATTTAAACAGTCCGCAACTTTTGTATGTAGATTCCGATTAGCTCAATACTCATTTTGAGCCCTCCGAAGTTAATATATATGTATATAAGATTAAGTGTCAAATCCTGGAACTTACTTTTGATATGCATATGGTTTACGCACTACTACGCTCGTGCCAATGGTTATGACTTCGTTCGCCGGTACCCGGGCCGGTTTTGTGATCGTGCGCGTTGTGACACATTCTAAGAAGATGACGTGTTACGGTTTCCGAGACTCGCCATAGGGCCGGTTACCGTTTATGGTGTTATGATGTGATATGGCATCGATATACTCGATGATTTGATGTGTGTGATGTTATGATGTGTTCGGAGATGTACGGAGATTTGAAAACTTCGGAGTATGATGTGTTGTGGCACCAGCGTGGGGTGACCACGTTCGAGCCCCATGCGCTGATTTTTTTTATTTGCATTTCCGTACATTTGCATTCCGCACGTTTGATCCGTTACTTCGTATTTGTTTCTCAGTATCCTCCGACTCCCGAGCTATGATTTGGACTACCGTACCTCCTACTTTACATACTCGCACTTTTCCGTGCGACCCCTTTCTTCTGGGGTCGCGTTTCATGCCGCGCGGTACAGCGCCCGGGGGGTGATCCCCCGGTTTAGGCTACCCATTCTCGCTACTTTGGAGTGCTCCCCTCGATCCGAGCCCATATTTTTTGGTATATATGTTTTGCTATGCATATTCCGTACATTTCAGGATCGTTCGGCACGGCGGGGCCCCGTCCCGTCATATGTTCGTATGTTCGTTCGTTTGTAGGCGTGTAGTCATGTTTGTGGGTCATGGGTCCTATTCGTATGTGATTACGTTTGCGTCCTTAAGCGGCCCGAATGCTACTATGGCCGATATGGCCCATAAGTTTGTATGTGTGTGTGGGCGACGTGCATTCCGCCGCTTTGATTTTGATCCGATGATTACGCACGGGCGACCGCGAGGGACGCATTCGTTTCGCGCTTGTATGACGTCTGCTATCTGCTATCGGTACGAATAATGTCTGTTGAATCTAGACGTGCGTCCTAATATGACAATTTGGTTCGTAGGTTTGTTTGGGTGCCTAAGTAGGGCACCAGTCGCGGCCCACGGGGCTGGGTCGTGACAGACAATATTTCATTTATATTCAAATAAGCTACGTGCATTTAAACCAACATCATTAATCATCGTTCAA
>NW_026717022.1:0-15422 GCF_029784015.1 Lycium ferocissimum | reverse complement strand
AAGAGAGGAAAAAAGAAAACAAAGAAAGGGAGTTCGAAAATTAGCTCTAAGGTTTGATTTATATATTCAAAAACTTAGTAGCCTATACACACTCTTACTAAAAATACACAAAATATAAATACAATAGATATATATACATAGAATAATACGGATATCATCCAAAAAAGTTAAAAAGACGAAGAGGTTTTCAAAGATTTGTGAAGTGTTGGTGCTTGAATTTGATGGACTCAATCCCTCGTTTTGATCTTTAGGTTGCCCCATCAAAAGGTAACCTCTTAAAAGCTTGATTTTTAGTTATGATAATATGTTATTTATGATGCTTGTGTGGTTGAAAAGTATTATGTGCTAGCCTAACTTTATTTACATGATTAAGTGAGTATCCTATGGATTTATTACTATTTGAAAAATGAAAATAAATTAGAAGTTTGATTTAGACAATGTTAAGTGATTTTAGGTTAGTTAAATTAATAAAAAATAAGAAAAAGAGTAGCTTAAGTTAGAATTTTGACATTGTATTGGTAGGTTTAGTATGATTTATTCAATATTGTTAGCTTTTGATATATAAAAAAAAAAAATTACGTTGCAATTCATTTTATAAAAGTTATTTGCATTAATATTAGAACTTTTTAAACATTTCAAAAATAACATATTATATAACAGATTTAGCCAATAATTAAACATGAGTAATGTCTCAAATGAAGGGATGAATTTTACTCTCTTTCTCCCACTAAATTAGGAATTGAATGCTAGAAGTTCTTTTTTCCTCGTTTCTCTCTTCCCAAACTAAATTCAGATTAAATGCTAGAATAATATTTTCTCTCTCTCTCTCTCTTCCCTATTTTCCACAAATACTAATACCACTAAATTAGGGGTTGGATGATAAAACATCATAAAAAAGCATATTTTTATGTTATTTTGATGGTATAAGTACAATATAAGTAAGATCTTTGAGAATATGCATGATTATGCTTAATTAATACACAAAATTATTGACAAAATTTATGGTATATTCCTGGTATGTTTGTGATATTAAACATTTATACCGTAAAATCATCATAATTATGAAAAGCTTAAAAAAATTATTATATGCTCATATATAACATATTTGTGATATATTCACCACTTAAAATTTAATTACTATGAATATATACTTGGGATATAAAAAACATGTCATAGATTTTCTAGATATATATACATAAAATACACGGTTACTAATTTAACATACATCTAATATATATTTTTCATATTTTTAAAAAGATGCGTACATTCTTTTTCTGAACATAGATTGTTTGTATACTTGTGTGTGTGTGTATATATAGGTGGATCAACAGATATGGTGGGAACCTAGAAATGGAGCATGTGATGTATGGGAAGATAATTGGACTAAACTTGGTTCACTCAAACAAAGTAATACCTCCTCATTTTCGCATTGACACCAAGATTGAAGAAGTATCATACTTTATGAATGCAGAGGCCGGATGTACAGAATTGCATAACAAGCTACCAAGTAATGTGTGTGATCATATCCTACAAGAGTTGAGCATAGTGGAGCATTCGTAGAGGAGAAAGATAAAGCCCGGTGGATGGCTAGTACTACGGAGATTTCACCGTAGGGAGTGCTTGGAATTTGCTCAGAAAAAAGGCTCAAACATCGACCACTTTCCAAAATTGTGGTTCAAAGGAGTTCCATTCAAAATATCATTCTTCCTTTGGAGATTGTGGAAGTTCAAAATACCAAGGATGATGTACTAAAGAGAATGAATATCACATTGTATCTAGATGTAGATGCAGTTCGAACCCTCATCAGAGGAGACAAGCCCAACATCTATTCTTAACAGGTGAATTTGCAGCAGAAATATGGCATATTACAATGTCACCGTGGAGATAATTGTTCCAAGGATTCTTTATCTCATCGTACAATAGTGCAATGGTGGTATATGCAAGGTCCTACAAAACTCAAGTCAAGCATGCAGCTCGCACCAAAGATTTATATGCCGGCAATTATGGAAGAGAAGAAATACTATCATGCATGGGGGTAAGATGAATAAAATAAAGGTGATAAATGGGATCAACTACAATTTACAACAACTCGGTGAAGACATTATATACTTGGCGAGAAATATTCCATATGATTGGCTCACATGGTGAAATATTTGGAGGATTACAGCCTAGAATAGATATAAGACGGTGCAATGGAAATTTCCGATTTGCCGGCCGGTTCAAGTGCAATACGATGGGGCCTCTAGGGGTAATCCAGGGTTGAGTTCACCGCTTTCCGCATTAGAGATGAGGTTGAAACCCGATATATGCCGGGGCAAGAAGAATAGCCGATACAACAAATATCACAAAGAATCCGTGGCTATATTGGATGGAATTGATTTCTCGTATTAAAAATGAGCTCGGTGCCCGTAATGATTGAATCGATTCTTCGTCCATGATAAACATCATTCAAGAAATATGGGAGATTCCATGAAGATCGATGGAAGTTAGTAAGATCAACTTTTGGAGGAACAAGGGACAAGTGCAAGCTTTGCTCATATCCTTAGGGAAGGCAATGCACTTGCGTATTTTTTAACGAACTTGATTTTTGATTTTGCAGGTACGCTCAATTTCATTCATTGTTGAATTGCCAACAAAAGTGCAAAGAAGATTCTTCAAGTGATAAGATGATGATGCCTAACTTCGAAGCAAGATTTACATAAATAGAGAACCGACCTCGAATTCATATGCGTCTCGATCTCTCGTATACATGCCAACAAGTATTATACACATGATTTAGTTTCACAAGGAAGTAAAGGTTCATGATAACGACTTTGATCCGATTGTTGTAGTCCTGGTTGGATGACTAAGGTTATCCTTGTTAGTGTGTGGTATTAACGTAAATGTTCATCCTACTAACAGATCTCCTTAGTTACTAATCCGGCCTACAAACATTCAACATAACCTCATATGTAAGATTGATTAGGGATATTGGAAAGCAAAGGAGAGCAACCATGATATGCTTCGTATACCTCTTCTTGAAAGATTTTCAGTGAGATTAGATACCATAGCACCTGGTGAGAGCTTGAGGTGACTGATAATGGCACCAATCCAAAGAAGGAGTGTTCTTGTTTGCAGTTTCTTCATTGTTACACTTAGCTGTTCAAACAAGGCTTAGACTTTCTTTTCATTTCCTAGGATAGAGTAGTATAACTTTTTTCAGCTTTCTTTCATTTTGTTTTGTAAATATCTTTGATTATTTTTAATAAAATCCAACAAAGATCAGGCTGATTGGTTTTGCTTAAAAAAAAGTGTATATATATAGGAAGTTTTTTTTTTTTTTTTGATGAACTATATAAGGAAGTTATCCTCTCTGCATTTGTCTTTTTGCTTATTTATAGGGATTATTAATTGATGTCCTTATTAAATGGAATGTAATAAGTTGTTTTAATTATGTAATAAATCCTTAAATCTGTTAAGTTACATTAATTCTGCCAAGACACGGGTTACATTTTTTTTTTTTTGGGGGGGGGGGGGGGGGGTCGGTATTATTTGGCTAAAACAGATATGTTTAATTTTGTGCTAAAATTATGTAATGTCAAATTTAACATTTTCTAGATATGAAACTTACCTCAAATAAAAAAAACTTAGTTCTTGTGAGTTTCTTACCAATTCATAGCAACTATTGAACCTTTTGCATAAATTGTCCTTTTATTTATAAGTATGATAATTATGGGCTTGGCTTAAAAGCATTGTAATTCATTTTGGTTTTGTAAATTAGATAATTGACCTTGGCCTATTACTAATGTTTTGTACACCTATCTTTTGTAACCTCCCAAATTTGTTAGTGGGTCTTTCGAGGCCCACTAACATTTCTAGATCTTGTCAACCCCTATCATGGAAGGACTAAGGCATTGGAGCATAATTTGGTTTTGTTGGGTTTGGTCGGCCCAACTCCCTATCTCTTTACTATTTATTTGTCAAAATTGGTTAAATGTGATTTATTGGAACCCTTAAAAATCGTCATGTATTAGAGTTGCCAAAAAACCGTTTTCTAAATATAAAACTGATTCTTACAATTATTAGCATATAAAAATGATTTTTGGGACAAAATTGTCACGACCCCACCAGAGGCCGTGACGGGTACCCGATAATATCATACCGGCACCTCTTATCATGCATTCCATTCGTACTACTGAGTGGGCCATATGGACGATACAATCATATCTTACTCAACATAATCATCAATAGCATATTCGTGAACGAGTGTTAGTAGGTTTTACCAAAAGATTATACAACCATAAGGGCGAGCAGGACTACAAAACATTTGACTGTACACGTCTGTCTACGAGCCTCTAAATAAGATACATATATCCACAAGTCGGGGCCGGATTCCACCGTGCCCAAATATGTACACAAAAGTAGTACCGGTAAACTGAAGCTCCGGAACAACTGGAGCGCTCCCAATATGCCGCTGGTGGAGCTCCTAGGGATCAGATGCGTCTACCTGTTTACCTGCTGGCATGAACGCAGCGTCCACAAGAAGGGACGTCAGTACGAACAATGTACTGAGTATGTAAGGCATGAGTAAAAACATATGGAAGGATACAAAGCATGAATAGTAACAAGACGAAAATATGGAACATATCATGAGATAAAGAGTAACCTGTACATCTGAGGGCCTTTTAGGCGGGTACCATGCATGCTTAGTGCTTTGCGGAACGTGCACCCGATCCATATATATATATATATATATATATATATATATATATATATTATATTGCTGTGGAACGTGCAGCCCGATCCATATAATATATTGCTGCGGAACGTGCAGCCCGATCCATAACCACATATCCCGCGTCCGGGCATCCCGCGTCCGGGACGGTATCATGTCATATTATACCAACTGATCAGGTGGTTACGCGTATATAACGCTCTCGCCCTTTCCCATATTCCCCATATACATATATCATATATCATATAAGTAGCATGCATGAGAGCCCAAAGAAAGTCATGTATCTATCGGAGTGACGTAAGGTCGGTAGCCTCCGATCATATTATGGATTAATCGTGGTCGCTTTGTCTCACTTTGGAGGAACGATTATTATAAGGTGAGACTGTCAATGAAGAATAGCTTCACGAGGAAATAGCTTCACGAGGAAACATAAAATAGGATCATAAGGCATCAATTCATATACTTTGGAATCCTTAAAAAATAGTCATCATTCATGAATAAAATTGAGAAATCAAGGAATAGCTCAACATTCTCATATCGTCATTGAAATCATAAACTTGGAACTTTTAAACATAGAATCATCATCATCATATTCATCGTAGGAAAATATTCTCATTTTTGACATCATCGTTGTCATTGTAAAACATATCCATCGAGTTGTCATGAAAGCTTACGGAGTCATAAACCTCCATTTTGGAAAGATACCGACATTTTAGAAAGCATTTACGGGTCATCGGGAAAAGAAATCATGCCTTAGAATTATAGACTTCTAACTTTTGACAACAACAAAGTTATGGAAGCATTTATGAAATCGTAATCTAAGAATCATGCCTTTGAAAAAAAGGGGCGAGCCTTAACATACCACTCGACCTCCTATTGGCTACGTCTATCCGCCCGAGCTCACAAATCTACATTCGAGAGGATTCACACTAATGTTAGTCTCCGTATCACATACTTACCTCAAGTTCCAACTTAAACTATTTTATATTCTATCGAAAATCGGGCAGCATCTCCCCTGTTTAGGTGCCTAGCCCGAATTCTCAATTCATCAATCAACAACAATAACAACAATACCAACATCAATAATATCATTTCCCATATCAAAGTATTCCATAAAACAGCCCACACGCTGTTTTCCAATTTCCATAACTAGTCAATTCACTATTCAACCATTTAATTGTTCTCGCCGAATTCATAAACTACACCAACAATCCGCATGCTAACAATCATCATTCTTATGAACACAAGAACCTATATTAACATCATATTACTTTCCAAAACAGCCCACAACAATTGCAACGTCAACATGAGTCATCAAACATTCATTTTCATCATAGAATCTACAACAAACACAACTACAAGACTAAGTAAAATGAATTCATCATTCTTACACACATGGCATACACACGGCCAAGGCAACCTACACGGCCCACCACAACAACACCACAATTTCATGGATTTCGTTCGTTTCCACACTCCACAACATACACGAACCATGCATAACATATGAAAAATAGGATTGAACCATACCTCTTTCACTTAGTTCCTCAAATTGGCTATGATTTACACCTTGAATCGACGCTTGTTCTTACTACTCCAACGACTCCACTACGTTGTCGTGCACCTTCTAAGGAGTGGAATTGCTAGAGAGAATTTTTTTTTTTGATCACTTTTTCTTGCCCTTGCTCGGCTCCTCCCTTGGCCGAATGGCCTTTCTCCCTTTTTCTCCAAGCTTCTAAATTTTTCTAAGGGGAAGAATATGATGAATTGCCTTGTATTATTCATCACACACACACACACACACACACACACACACACATATATATATATATATATATATATATATATATATATATATATACACATGCACATGGCCGGTCATGTGCAATTTTTTTTCTTTTTTTTTTTTTTTTTTTTTTTTCTCTTCTCCAAGTTTCTAGAATTTTTCTTAAGTCATAAAAGATGACCAATTTTCTTGCTTGCCTAGTCATCTTGTCTACATGTACATTTAATCCTTAAAATGTAAGATGACCACTTGTACATCTTCATGGCTTAAGATAATTGGCCAACCATGGGTGGGACCCACGGCCACTTGGCTTCTCAAAAAAGTCATGAGCTAATAATAATTTCCATGAACTAATAATAATTTCCGAATTCCATGTTTGCCCTTAATATTCCATGCCAATAATATTTATAAGCGACTTGCGCATTAAATCAAAACCGGAAAATGGCCTTGCCTTTAACTTTCCTTCAAAGCCTCGGAAGCTTAATCTCCTTAGTTCACTTGTTTTCCCGTCCTTCCATAACCTATTACACGAACTCGGACTCTTATATTGCAAAACGAGCACCAATGATCTTGCATCCTTTCGACAATAACTCCGGTGTCTATAGTTAACTAGCTAACTCCTAATAAATCTCAATGTACCGAAACTTGGGGGTGTAATAATTCCTCCCCCCTTAGGAACATTCGTCCTCGAATGTTAGACTCTTAGGGACTTAAAACATACTAGAGCTTTTCCTATAACTGTACTACTATCATCTTGTCAACCACCCAAAATTCGGTCAAAGAATCATTTTGGAGAAACATTACATACCTGAGGGTACTGAGGGCTCGGTTTGTATATCTTCTGGAGGCTGAAATAGATGCGGGTACCTGGACTTCATTTCTTCCTCGGCTTCCCAAGTCATTTCTTCTCTGTTATTATTCCTCCACAAAACTTTGACTGAAGCTACATCCTTGGTCCTGAGCCTTCGGACTTGCCTATCCAAGATAGCAACCGGTACTTCTTCATAGGACAATTTCTCCATGACTTGTACATCATCCACAAGAACAATCCTGGAGGGATCTCCAACACACTTGCATAGCATGGATACGTGAAATATTGGGTGGACTGATTCTAATTCTGGGGGTAAATCCAACTCATATGCTACTCGACCCACTTTGCACACAATCTTGTAAGGCCCAATATAACGAGGACTGAGCTTCCCTTTCTTACGAAATCTCATCACCCCTTTCATCGGTGATACTTTCAAGAACACCCAATCATTGACTTTGAATTCTAAGTTTCGCCGACGGTTGTCCGCATAGGATTTTTGACGACTCTGAGCTGTTAGTAGCCGTTCTTGAATAAGCTTGACCTTTTCTACCACTTGTTGAATCAGATCTGGGCCTACTAATTGTGCCTCTCCTACCTCGAACCATCCAATAGGCGATCTACACTTTCTCCCGTACAAAGCTTCATATGGGGCCATTTGAATACTAGAGTGATAGCTATTGTTGTATGCAAATTCAATAAGTGGCAGGTGATCGTCCCAATTGCCTCCAAGATCTAGCACGCATGCCCTTAGCATGTCTTCAAGGGTTTGGATAGTGCGCTCCGCCTGTCCGTCGGTTTGCGGATGGAATGCTGTACTGAGTTTCACCTGCGTTCCCAAACCTTCTTGAAAGGATCTCCCGAAATTAGCCGTAAATTGCGCCCCTCTATCCGTAATAATAGACACCGGAACCCCGTGGAGTCGTACTATCTCTTTGATGTATAACTTTGCATAGTCTTCTCGAATACGTCGTCCCGACCGGCGTAAAGTGAGCGACTTCGTGAGCCTATCAACTATCACCCATATAGAATCGTATTTGCGCCGGAACGAGGCAAGCCTACAATGAAATCCATATTAATCGCCTCCCATTTCCAAAGGGGGATCTCTATAGCTTGCGCAATCCTCCGGCTTCGATGCTCGTTTTAACTTGTTGACAATTTGGACATTGGGCAACAAACTCCGCTATGTCTCTTTTCATGCCATCCCACCAATATAAGCATCCGAGGTCATGATACATCTTTGTTGCCCCCGGATGTACATAATAACGAGCATGATGTGCCTCACCCATGACCTGTCGTCGTAGCCCAAAGAACATTAGGCACACATAATCTTCCTCTATACCATAGCACTCCGTTGGGCGTCACCTCAAATGGGGTCTTTTCCTTTTGAAGAGCTGTGTCTCTATACTGTGCCAAAACAGGGTCCTCGTACTGACATCTCTTTACCTCTTCTATAATAGAGGACTCAGCAACTCCCCTGAGAGAAACTCCACTATCTCCGTAACTAGCCAAACGGACTCCAAGGTCGGCTAGTCGGTAAATCTCACGAACCATCTCCTCGCTTCCCCGGTTGTACATCCGTCAAGCTACCCATAGATTTACGGCTAAGAGCATCCGCTACAACATTCGCTTTCCCCGGATGGTATAGGATATCAACGTCATAATCCTTTAATAGCTCTAGCCACCGCCTTTGGCGTAAATTCACTCTCTTCGTTTGAAGATATATTGTAGGCTCTTATGATTTGTATAAATGTCCACATGGACACCATATAAATAATGTCTCCATATCTTTAATGCGTGAATAACCGCAGCCAATTCTAAGTCATGGGTTGGATAATTCTTCTCGTGTTTTCGTAACTGCCGTGAGGCATAGGCAATTACTTTGCCATGCTGCATCAACACGCAACCTAGTCCGACACCTGAAGCATCACAATAAATAACCAAGCCCTCCGATCCTTCGGGGAGTGTCAAGACTGGGGCCGAAGTCAACCTATTTTTTAATTCCTGAAAGCTGCGCTCACACGCATCCGTCCACTGAAACTTAACCGCCTTCTCGAGTCGCCTTCGTTAATGGTGTCGATGGAAGAAAATCCTTCTACAAACCTTCTATAGTAACCGGCCAAACCCAAGAAACTACGGACCTCTCGTAGGCGTTGTTGGCCTTGGCCAATTCTTCACAAACCTTCAATCTTCTGTGTATCTACCCGAATACCATCAAAAGAAATGACGTGGCCCAGAAAAGTCACCGAATTCAGCCAAAATTCACATTTTGAAAATTTGGCATATAACTCACGAGCTCGAAGGATTCCAAGAACAAGACGCAAATGGTCCGCATGTTCCGCTTCGATCGGAATACACCAAAATGTCATCAATGAACACGATCACGAACAAATCTAGGAAAGTCCCGAATACATTATTCATCGTGTTCATGAATATCGCCGAGCGTTGGTCAGGCCAAACGACATTACCCGAAACTCATAGTGGCCGTATCTCGTTCTGAAAGCCGTCTTGGGAATGTCCTCCTCCTTAACCCTCACTTGATGGTACCCTGATCTTAGATCTATCTTCGAGAACCATTTGGCACCCTGTAGTTGGTCAAACAAATCGTCGATCCTTGGAAGGGGGTACTTATTCTTTATGGTCACCTTGTTCAATTGCCTATAATCGATACACATTCTTAAGGAACCATCTTTCTTTCTCACGAATAACACAAGTGCTCCCCATGGCGACGAGCTTGGCCTAATAAAGCCTTTTTCGAGCAAATCCTTCAATTGCGCTTTTAACTCCTTTAGTTCTGCAGGGGCCATTCGATATGGGGGGATAGATATGGGCTTAGTATCAGGTAGCACATCAATAGTGAACTCAATCTCCCGCTCTGGCGGTAAACCTGGAAGCTCGTCTGGGAACACGTCTGGGAATTCATTCACCACAGGGACGGATTGAAGGGTTGGTGGTTTTGCTTCTATGTCTTGAACCCGAACCAAATGATAAATGTAGCCTTTGGCAATCATCTTTCTTGCTTTGAGGTAGGAGATAAATCGAACCCTCGAGACGCCGTATTGCCCTTCCATTCTAATATCGGTTCCCCCGGGAACCGGAATCGGACCGCCTTTGTTCTACAATCAACGTTAGCGTAACAGAGGCTAGCCAATCCATTCCCATAATGACGTCAAAATCTAGCATCTCTAACTCATGTAAATCGGCCAGAGTACGACGATCACAAACCGCGATCACACAATCCCTATATACCCGTCCGACTATTACCGGGTCTCCTACAGTGTAGCTACCTCAAAAGGTATAATTGGTTTCGGTTTCATCCCAATGCGGTTAGCAACATAGGGAGTGATATACGACAGAGTAGAACCTGGATCAATCAACGCATATACATCATAGGAGAATACTGACAGTGTACCTGTGACCACGTCTGGGGAAGATTCAAGATCTTGCCGTCCCGCCGCCAAAGAATTATGGAATTTTCGTGCGTATATACGGTTCTGGGGACCGCCTGAACTGGGTGTTCCACCTCTCGCCGGCCACGGCCTGCCGGAGTCTGGGATACTTGTCCAGGAGGGCGCACGGACGATGATGAACCAATCGCCGATCCGGCGGGGCCGAGCTCTGTCTCCTTCATTCCTCAGCGGACAATCCCGCATTAAATGGCCAACTTGACCACAAGTAAAACAGGCACCTGTATCTACGCGACACCGGCCCGCAGTGTGTGGTCCGCCACACCGAGTACACCGTGGTGGGGGTGGCCTCGCCCCCTACTAGAATCACCCTGTACCGGGACCCCGAAGCCTTTGAACTCCGGCCGGTCCTGAATAGATAGGACGATCAAATCTTTTACTAACGAATTGAGGAGGTGCGTTGGCTACTGATTGTCCTGAATGCCTAGAATATTGTTGTGTTCGCCCTCCTCTATACTCACTGCCAGCTCCAAAAGATCTGGCCCTTTTTCTCGCGCCCTCTATCGTGGTAACGTTCACTTCTCTGGGCCGCCGCCGTTCTTCCGTTTTTGGGCATGGGCTCGAATACGAGCGATATCCATCCCATCCTAGGAGTGAAGCCGTCAAACAATCTTTAACTAAATGTGGCCCCAACCCACTCACGAATCGATGCACACGGTCTCCCATATCGGCTACCATGGCCGGGGCATACCGGCCAAAGAATTAAATCGGAGGCCGTACTCCCGAGCGCTCATATTTCCTTGCTTAAGATTCAAGAACTTATCGCTCGGCCCGTCGTACCTCCGGTGGTAAATAATGTCGCAGAATGCTTCGGTGAACTCTTGCCAAACTGGAGGAGGTGCATTTGCTCCCCTCGAAGATATCCAAGCATTATACCACTGGACGGCTACATCCCGCAACCTGTACGAAGCCAACTCTACTGACTCCGTATCCGAAGCATGTATTATCCGCAGCGTCCTCAGCATCTCATCTATGAAGCCCTGCGGGTCTTCATCGGGTTTCGAACCATAAAACTCTGGAGGATTCATATATATATATAAAATCGCGGGCTCTCGCACTCACCGCCCTATCACCTTGGCCCGCACCTTGCCGCTGAGCTTGGGCGGCAACCAATTGGGTCGCAAGAATCGAATAGCTTCGTCACCGCCGGCCCCGAGCCGCCGGCGGGAACCGGTGTGCCGGGGGCCGGAGCCGAAACTCTTTCCCGCTTCTCGCCGACACCGGTGGAGCATGAGAAGTCCGAGGAGGGGCTTCGTTATGAGACTCGCCCTCTTCTACCTCCACCGGTGGCTCCCGTTCAACTCTTCTCCCGCCCACCGTCTTGGTCTTGCCCTTTGGGCCGCCGTAGCTTTTCTCTTCACAGTGCATTGTCGAAATCATAGCAAACGATTAGGAGAAGAACAGGAATCCCGGTAACATGGCTCTACCGCACGATCTAGAGTGCAAAGAAGGTCGCTATTCCTAAATGCCTCGCCTCCCCGTTTATAAGTGTGGCGCGCTTCACACCCATAAACAAGACTCTACCGGACACGGCTCGTAGACAACCCCTAGGACGAACTCGCTCGATACCACTTTTGTCACGACCCCACCGTAGGCCGTGACGGTACCCGATAATATCATACCGGCACCTCTTATCATGCATTCTATTCGTACTACTGAGTGGGCCATATGGACGATACAATCATATCTTACTCAACATAATCATCAATAGCATACTCGTGAACGAGTGTTAGTAGGTTTTACCAAAAGATTATACAACCATAAGGGCGAGCAGACTACGAAACATTTGACTGTACACGTCTGTCTACGAGCCTCTAAATAAGATACATATATCCACAAGTCGGGGCCGGATTCCACCGTGCCCAAATATGTACACAAAAGTAGTACCGGTAAACTGAAGCTCCGGAACAACTGGAGCGCTCCCAATATGCCGCTGGTGGAGCTCCTAGGGATCAGATGCGTCTACCTATTTACCTGCGGGCATGAACGCAGCGTCCACAAGAAGGGACGTCAGTACGAGCAATGTACTGAGTATGTAAGGCATGAGTAACAACATATGGAAGGATACAAAGCATGAATAGTAACAAGACGAAAATATGGAACATATCATGAGATAAAGAGTAACCTGTACATCTGAGTGCCTTTTAGGCGGGTACCATGCATGCTTAGTGCTGCGGAACGTGCAGCCCGATCCATATATATATATATATATATATATATATATATATATATATATATATATATATATATATATATATATATATATATATATATATATTATATTGCTTGCGGAACGTGCAGCCCGATCCATAACCACATATCCCGCGTCCGGCATCCCGCGTCCGACGGTATCATGTCATATTATACCAACCGATCGGTGGTTACGCGTATATAACGCTCTCGCCCTTTCCCATATTCCCCATATACATATACATATATCATATTCATATATCATATAAGTAGCATGCATGAGAGCCCAAAGAAAGTCATGTATCTATCGGAGTGACGTAAGGTCGGTAGCCTCCGATCATATTATGGATTAATCGTGGTCGCTTTGTCTCACTTTGGAGGAACGATTATTATAAGGTGAGATTGTCAATGAAGAATAGCTTCACGAGGAAATAGCTTCACGAGGAAACATAAAATAGGATCATAAGGCATCAATTCATATACTTTGGAATCCTTAAAAAATAGTCATCATTCATGAATAAAATTGAGAAATCAAGAAATAGCTCAACATTCTCATATCGTCATTGAAATCATAAACTTGGAACCTTTAAACATAGAATCATCATCATCATATTCATCGTAGGAAAATATTCTCATTTTTGACATCATCGTTGTCATTGTAAAACATATCCATCGAGTTGTCATGAAAGCTTACGGAGTCATAAACCTCCATTTTGGAAAGATACGGACATTTTAGAAAGCATTTACGGAGGGTCATCGAAAAGAAATCATGCCTTAGAATCCGTGAAAGTTACGGCGTATAGACTTCTAACTTTTGACAACAACAAAGTTATGGAAGCATTTATGAAATCGTAATCTAAGAATCATGCCTTTGAAAGAAAGGGGCGAGCCTTAACATACCCGCTCGACCTCCTATTGGCTACGTCTATCCGCCCGAGCTCACAAATCTACATTCGAGAGGATTCACACTAATGTTAGTCTCCGTATCACATACTTATCTCAAGTTCCAACTTAAACTATTTTATATTCTATCGAAAATCGGGCAGCATCTCCCCTGTTTAGGTGCCTAGCCCGAATTCTCAATTCATCAACCAACAACAACAACAACAATACCAACATCAATAATATCATTTCCCATATCAAAGTATTCCATAAAACAGCCCACACGCTGTTTTCCAATTTCCATAACTAGTCAATTCACTATTCAACCATTTAATTGTTCTCGCCGAATTCATAAACTACACCAACAATCCGCATGCTAACAATCATCATTCTTATGAACACAAGAACCTATATTAACATCATATTA
This sequence comes from Lycium ferocissimum, assembly GCF_029784015.1. Taxonomy (NCBI): domain Eukaryota; kingdom Viridiplantae; phylum Streptophyta; class Magnoliopsida; order Solanales; family Solanaceae; genus Lycium; species Lycium ferocissimum. The sequence goes on along the minus strand of NW_026717022.1, from coordinate 1,148 downwards.
CTTTCCAAAACAGCCCACAACAATTGCAACGTCAACATGAGTCATCAAACATTCATTTTCATCATAGAATCTACAACAAACACAACTACAAGACTAAGTAAAATGAATTCATCATTCTTACACACATGGCATACACACGGCCAAGGCAACCTACACGGCCACCACAACAACACCACAATTTCATGGATTTCGTTCGTTTCCACACTCCACAACATACACGAACCATGCATAACATATGAAAAATAGGATTGAACCATACCTCTTTCACTTAGTTCCTCAAATTGGCTATGATTTGCACCTTGAATCGACGCTTGTTCTTACTACTCCAACGACTCCACTACGTTGTCATGCACCTTCTAAGGAGTGGAATTGCTAGAGAGAATTATTTTTTTTGATCACTTTTTCTTGCCTCTCTCTCTCGGCTCCTCCCTTGGCCGAATGGCCTTTCTCCCTTTTTCTCCAAGCTTCTAAATTTTTCTAAGGGGAATAATATGATGAATTGCCTTGTATTATTCATCACACACACACACACACACACACACACACATATATATATATATATATATATATATATATATACACATGCACATGGCCGGTCATGTGCAATTTTTTTTTCTCTTTTTTTTTTTTTTTTTTTATTCTCCAAGTTTCTAGAATTTTTCTTAAGTCATAAAAGATGACCAATTTTCTTGCTTGCCTAGTCATCTTGTCTACATGTACATTTAATCCTTAAAATATAAGATGACCACATGTACATCTTCATGGCTTAAGATAATTGGCCAACCATGGGTGGGACCCACGGCCACTTGGCTTCTCAAAAAAGTCATGAGCTAATAATAATTTCCATGAACTAATAATAATTTCGAATTCCAAGTTTGCCCTTAATATTCCATGCCAATAATATTTATAAGCGACTTGCGCATTAAATCAAAACCGGAAAATGGCCTTGCCTTTAACTTTCCTTCAAAGCCTCGGAAGCTTAATCTCCTTAGTTCACTTGTTTTCCCGTCCTTCCATAACCTATTACACGAACTCGGACTCTTGTATTGCAAAACGAGCACCAATGATCTTGCATCCTTTCGACAATAACTCCGGTGTCTATAGTTAACTAGCTAACTCCTAATAAATCTCAATGTACCGAAACTTGG
>NW_026717021.1:0-27361 GCF_029784015.1 Lycium ferocissimum | reverse complement strand
CACAAATAAGGCCAGGAGATGCTCCCACGGCGATGGGCGGGCCTAATAAACCCCTTCTCGAGCAAATCTTTCAACTGTTCCTTTAGCTCCTTCAATTCTGCCGGAGCCATTTGGTAAGGAGAGATAGAAATAGGCTTGGTATCTGGTAACACATCAATAGCGAACTCAATTTCTCTTTTCGGAGGAAGGCCTGGAAGTTCGTCTGGAAATACATCCGGGAATTCATTCACTACCGGGACGGATTGGAAAGTTGGCGACTTTACTTCGGTATCATGAACCCGAACTAAATGATAAATATAGCCCTTGGCTATCATCTTTCCTTGCCTTAAGGTAGGAAATAAACCTACCTCTTGGAGATGCTGCATTACCCTTCCATTCAAGCACGGGCTCTCCCGGAAATTGAAATCGAACTACTTTCATTCGGCAATCAACATTAGCATAACATGAGGCTAACCAATCCATACCCATAATCACATCAAAATCTAACATTTTCAGCTCAACTAAATCAGCTTTAGTTTGGCGATCACCTATCACATTTACACAATCTTTGTATATCTGTCTAGCTATCACGGGATCACCAACAAGAGTAGATACCTCAAAAGGTTTAATTGGCTCGGGTTTCCCCCCAATACGATTAGCAATATATGGAGTAATGTAAGATAATGTAGATCCCGGATCTATCAATGCATACACATCATGAGAACATACGGACAATGTACCTGTAACCATATCTGGGGAGGACTCAAGATCCTGTCGTCCGGCTAAAGTATATATGCGGGGGCTGTGTGGCACACAAGTAGATAATCCCCCTCGGCCTCTACCTCGGCCTGCTGGAATCTGAAGAGTCTGCCCTGCCGGCCGCACTGAAGAGGAACCAGCTGCTGATCTTGTGGGCTGAACCCCACCTCTACCATATCTCGAAGGACAGTCACGCATCAAGTGTCTGTCACGACCCAACCCCGTAGGCCGTGACTAGCGCCCGAGCTGGGCACCCATACGCGCTCATTAACCAGATTCAGTATACAAACAACTCATACCTATATAAATATCAGACGTGGCTCCAAACTGACGCATACAAACATATATACTGCACAGAAGCCGACAAGGCTGTCGTAATATACATAAAATATCAAAGCATACATATACGCAGCCGATAAGGCTGCCACGGCGGATGGGCCGCCAAAACACAACTCACACGACTCATCCGAACAAAACTACGCATAACCCACATCTGTGTCTACAGACCTCTAATACAGAACAACAGAATCATATGACGGGACAGGGCCCCCGCCGACACACACACACACACACAAATACATATACAACGGGAGAATATATACCAAAATGTAGGCTCCGGAATAAAGGGAGCGCTCCAATAGCAGAATAGGTGTCCTAGACTAGCGGATCACCGAACTGTGCGTCAGTACCTGCGGGCATGAAGCGCAGCCCCCGAAGAGAGGGGGTCAGTACGGAATATGTACTAAGTATGCAAAGCAGGAAGTGCAGAAAATAAAGTCATAACCGAAGTCAGAAGTACAGAAAGTGAGCATATTAACCAGGATACCAAAATGCATACGACATGCAAATCATACAACAGAGGTACGAAGACAAATGTAATAATCAGAATGTCAAAATGCTTACCGTAACACATCATAACATCACAACTTATCATATGAACTGACATTAACCGAATGCCGAGGAACGTACGGCCCGATCTATGAATAATATAATAATGCCGAGGAACGTACGGCCCGATCCATATATAATATAATAATGCCGAGGAACGTAAGGCCGGATCCATGAATAATATAATAATGCCGAGGAACGTACGGCCCGATCCATATATAATATAATAATGTCGAGGAACGTACGGCCCGATCCATATATAATAAAATGATGCCGAGGAACGTACGGCCCGATCCATATATAATATAGTAGTCATAAACATACCGTACCCAGCCCTCTAGTGAGGGACTCGGTAAATCAAATCATATCGTCATATTATCACATATCATATCACATATCATATCATATCGTATCATCAGATCATCACATATCATATCATATAACATACGGTCCGTAATGGGACCCGGCGGACGGAACGTGGTCACCACTCCATCTGGGCGCCACAACACATCATACTTCGGAATATTGAATACCTCCGAACACATCATACTCCGTATCACATCATATATCATATCACATCATACTTCGGAAAGCACATCATACTTCGGAATATAGCATAGTGCGCACAATAACATACCGGCCCGGGACTCGGCGAAAGATATAACAACAGAAAGCACGAGTAGAATCGTAAGTAATCATATGCATACAAAACACTTTCAAAGACCCAATAGGATAGTCAGAACGAACTATTAGTTCAAAACCGAAACAATAGTCAAAATCAGGTTTTCTTCCGAATATCACTTGGGAACATATCAGACCGAACTTCAGAAACCATAGTCACGTATCAAAATCACATGCACAAAAATCCTCATTTCAGACTCAACCGATACATAAGTAATCATTGTTATATCCCGTATTTTCGCGTATTCGGGAAAGTTGGAAATAAATTTTGGGCTTGTAAGGAATAAGGTAATAGTTGATTTTATTTAACACATGTGTTGGTTATGAAAGAATATTAATATGGAAGTGTTGAGGAAGGCTAGGGGTAAAAACTGAAATTTTGGAAATTAGTTTCGGGAATTACAAAATGTGATCCATAAGTCATTGGGCTCAAAAAAATGGATGAAAATTAAGGCCCAATACTAAGGGGGTGGCCGGCCAAACACTAGGCCCAACCCATGGTTTTAATTAAATTTCCATGTGCTTAAATTAATTATAAAGGGGTCATTATCTATTAGATGATTCAAGAAACAAGAGAGAGAAACAAAACACAAAGAAGAGCAAAAATTAAAAGGGCATTCGGCCCTAACCCCCCAAAAATCACCCCTCAAAATCTTGATCCAAAAATTATTGTCTTGTGGTATTTCCACTAATTCAAGGGTTCTTTACAACTTGGTGCAATTGTTTTGGAAGAAAGAGCACTTGTTTCTTCAAGTTGACAACTTGGTTAAGTGAAGAAGATTGTGGAAAAAGGTAAGAATTAATCCCTTTTTATTATGTTATGAAGGTTGGTTTATGTTGTAGTATGTAGAAATGAGTAGAAATTATGGAAATATAGAAGTTTGCAAAGTGGGTGTGTATGTATGTAGTTAGCCGTGTGTATGCATTATTGTGAAAATAATACGATTTGGATTTTATGTTGTATTCTAGTTGTGGTTATGGTGGGATTGATAATGGAAATGAAATTTGAATGAATTTGGTTGAAGTTGGAAATATAGGTGTTGGCCGTGGGGGGTATGGAAGTGGAATGGAAATGGATTAATTTTATTTAGCATGTTAGTTGTGTTGTTGTGATCCTTATAATGTAAGTGAAGGTTGAATGGCTCAAGTTGACATTGAAATGGAATGTAGGAGATTATGTCATTTTATGATGATTTTATGATATTATGGAAATGAAGTGGTTAAGGTGCAAATATGATTATTGCTATTGATGAAATGGAATATGGAAATATGTTATGAATATGTATGTTGAAGATTAGAAGTTTCGGATGAATTATGGTCTTGGTGGAAAATTTGTATATTTTGTGAATATCTTGTAAAATGATATGAAATGATTTCGGATTGTGTTGGAGTGATCTTGATTAGTAAATGAATATGAGAATAATGATATTAGCTTGATATTGTGAAGTTGGAATGGAAAGTGTCGCCTTATGTAAGAAGAGGACTATTTATGTTATAGTGCGTTTTATGATAATGGTTGATGTTGTTGGAGTTCTTTGGTTGTTGTTGTTGATATATTGGGTGAGCTAAGTCTCGGGGATGCTATATGTATAGGGAAATGCGCAAATTTCGGTAGACAAACATGAATTTGAGTTGAACTCTTAGAAGCCATAACTCACAATTGGTAAATATGACCATTTGTAGATTTTGGGCGAAACAGGAATCGAACTTGGACGAGCGTAAGGCGCAACTAAGGTATGTAAAGTCTTTCCATTCATTCTTAGGCATGTTCTGTTATAACCCGTATTTTTCACCTTTGGGAATCTCGGAATTTTCGAGACAAGTTAAGGACAATGAAATGCATTGATCTTGTAGGGTTCATAAGTTGGTTGTGACAAAGCTAGACGTGGAAATATTGGCAAAGCTTAAGGGCAAAATTGGAATCTTGAAAATTAGACCCGTAAATTTCCAAAACGATCCCTCACCAATTGGGCTTAAAAGAAATGATGAAAATTTGGCCCAAAAAGAATAGGGTGGCCGGCCATGGCTTGTCTTGGCCAACCATGAGGTGGTCATGTGACAAGCCATGTGACCACCTAGACAATTATAAAAGAGGCCAAGGTTCAAGAAAATTAAAGAAAACAAGAGAAAACAAGAGCAAAAAAAAAAAAAAAAAAAAAAAGAGAGAGACTATTCGGACCATAGAAGAAATTCACCCCCAAAAATCTTGCTCCAAAAATTTATATCTTGTGATTTTCCTACTAAATTAAGCCTCCTTTGCAACTTGGTGTGATTGGTTTGGAAGATTAAGCCTTGGTTTTGTTGCTTGGACAACTTAAGGAAGTGAAGAAGTTGGAAGTGTAAGGTAAGAATTCATCCTTTCTAATTGTGTTTTGAAGGTTTATTTGTGTTGTAGTATGTGCAAATGAGTTGAGAGCATAGAAACATGGAGGTTTGCATGGTGGAAGTGGATGCATGTTGGTGGCCGTGTGTATGTTTAACATGTAGCATGATTATGTTAAGTTTTATGTTGTACTATACTTGTAGACATTGTAGAATTTGCATTGGAAAGGAAAGATGGATAAAAACTTGTTGGAATGCGAATTTATCCTATGGCCGTGTGATATGTGGAAGGAGAAATTATGTTGAATTTATTTTGTTTAATATGTTAGTTGCGTCGTCGCGATCGTTATAAGGTAAATGGAAGTTTAACGGTTAAGTTTGGCATTAGAATTGCATATATGTGTTGTAGGAAAGTATATGAGTTTTTACATAGTTGATATGGAAATATGGAAATGCAGTGTTTAAGTGCTAGTTATGATGGTTGTTAATGAATTCGAGAAATGATAATGTGCTATGAACATGTTGATTGAAGAATGGAAGTTTTGGACGAGTTATGGCTTCGGTGGAAAATTTATATATTTTGCGAATGATATGTAAAATCATATGAAATGCTTCTAAATGATGTTGGGATGATGTTGGTGGGTAAATGAGTATGAAAATATGGATATTGAATTATAAACGCAAAGTTAGTTTGGAAGTTGTCGCTTTATGTTGAAAGAAGACTATTCGTGTTGGTTTGTGATTCTTGTTGTGGATTAATGTTATTGGTGTGGTTGTTGGGTTGTTGTTAATTGTTTTGAGCCGAGTCAAATCTCGGGGGTGTCGTATTTATAGGGGAAGTGCTGCCGAAATTTCGGTAGCCAAATAGAAACCAAAGATTGAAATGTCAACTTGCATGAATAGTAGCGTAAAGATGACCATTTGCGGATTTTTGACGAAACGGGATCGGAGTTTCGACGAGCTTAACAAGCGGAAAGGTATGTAAAGCTCGCTTCCTTTCTCTTGCATGTCCTAGGTATACTAGGCTTGAATTCGGACCTCGGGGACAACTCCACTCTTCGGAATCCACGTTCGAAATTGTCCCATTTTCTTTCAAGAGAATGAGTTAGTTAAGTTGTAAGTAGTTAGGAAAATGTCTAAACACCTAGAACTTGTGCAAGTAAAATCCGATTAAAAAACCTTCCTTCCATAACGCCTATTATACATAATTTTGTGTCCACCCCTCGAGTTGACCCGAGGTGGGCCCACTATTTCCGACTCTACCCTTTTGTGACTATGACTTGTTTTCGAGAAAGGTTTTAACTACTTCTTTGTCTATTTTTAGAAAATTGTTTCGAATATTCGTTAAGTCTTATGAATTGTTTTGGACCTTGGAAACGATCTCAGGAAGAGTTATGCCTCTGTAACTCGTTATGACATCCGGAACTCACTTGCTATGTCTCCGTCCGATTTCATCGATTCGACTTGTTATTCGATATGCCTCATTGAGTCTCTGGAAACATATATGTTATTTTTATTGCATTTGGTTTCTCACTACTCCATTCGTGGATGCCTCAATGTTTCCCACACCGAGCCCGGGCCAGATTTGTTATCAAGCGCTTTCCTCTGCATTGTTCGTCGTGCCTCGGTGCCTCATGACATGTACATGGGTCCGAAGTATGATGTGCCATGTACATATATTCATATCTGATGGTGTGATGTGATGTGGCCACCGGGTATGTTATGATGTGTTCGGAGATATTCCCTACTCAAGTATGATGTGTTATGGCGCCGAAGACGGGGCGCCCGTGCTCGTTCACCGAGTCCCATAGCGGGGCCGGTTTTGGCATATGTTTTCTGCGATGCATTATTTCGATTTTTGATATGCATTTTTGATTTCCTATGTATCTTGTTCATTCTCTCGCTCATTCGGTTCGGTTTTAATTTTATTTAGTACAGTCTCTCGCTATATATTCAGTACATTTTTTTCGTGCGACCCCTTTCTTCGGGGGCTGCGTTTCGTCCAGCCCCGACGTTTGATTTGCGATTCGCCGCCTAGGTTATCGACGAAGTGCTCCTTTGTCCGAGCCCATATTTTGGTATAAACTCTTCGTTGTTTATGTACATATTCATTCGACGACGGGGCCCTGTCCCGTCTTATGATTATGTTTTCGCTCTGTAGAGGTCTGTAGACATGTGTTGTGGGTTCCGTGCTCGTGAGTTTTGCGTACGATTACGGCTTATCTATGTGTTGTAACGGCCTTATCGGCCTTCGTGCGTCATATCTGCTTGACCCGACTAAATTATCATTTCGGGGCTAGTTTAGGATAAGACGTATGAGTGCCCACGCGGGCGGCTCACGGAGTTGGGTCGACAAAAGGGCCGAGCGGGCAGTCCTCGAATTTGACTGTCTAGTAAGTCCGGAGTATCGCTTCGGGCACCACATCTAACGAAGACCATTTAGGAAGTTCGTTAGATCGAGATGGATAATTCCTTCCTAACGAATCAATTGTTGCATTTTCGAATATAAGCCCGAGAAAGGCTAAGGCCAAGTCGCGCCGGCGAGACGAGTCGGGCCGCAGAGTCACTAGGGGCCCGTACCCAGCCCTCGAGCTGGAACCGTGCCTCCGACCGTACCAGAGGGGACCGCAGCGTGCGGTCGCGAGATCGCAGGGAGGCTTCACCGCCCGATTCTGGCCCCGAACTCGAGCCTCTAGCCCCGCGGCCGTGACGAGGGATAGAGCCATGCGAGAGGCGGCGCGATTATTGACCGAGTGGGTGGCGGCTCGGGGAAGCGGCCCCGCGAGTCGTGGGGTGATCGCACGCGGGCCGAGTAGTTCGAGGGCCCGTGAGTTTTGACCTCTAACCCTCCGAGTACTTCGGGACAAAGCCTCGAAGAAGACCCCTGAGTTTACGGAGAGATGCTTACGACCGATTAAGGCCTCGCCGACGGAGTCGTTTCATACAGATTGCATGATGTCGCGGCCAACCGGTTCGAGCTACGGAGGGGAGCCCCTCTGCCGTCCGGGATTGGACAGATTTTTATCACTCGAGGCCGCATTGGCGATTTTTATCAACTCAGGCGGCCGAGCGTGTCGGGGGGTATAGTTTGGAATTTGACTCTGCGGCTCGGTATGCACCTATGTTGGTGGGTATGAACGACGGATGCATCACTTTATCAGGGGTTTGGACAAGTATATGATTGATAATTGCTTAGCCGTGGCCGCTCAGCCGGGTATGGACATCGCCCGCGTACAGGCGTACGCCCAGGGCATGGAAGAACGACATAAGGGGCGTCAGCCTGATGGAGATCACGACGAGAGCCAGCCCAAAGGCCGGATCAGATCGGATATACCGAGAGTTTCGAGGGGCCGTCTCGGCGGGGTACCAGTGGCGTTCTTTCCCGGCCCACACACACACCCCCGCCGCAGCTTCTCGGTGGAAGTCGGTAATGCGGGGGTATTCGGAAGTAGGTCGAAACTCCCGGCGCCGGCCGGTTCACGTGTGGATGGAGGTTTTAGTCAGCGAGACCACCCGGACCTCGGTGCTCGTATTGTGGGAGGCACCACCGAGAGTGCTATCGTGCTACGGTGCCTCGTTTTGGGTGCGGCCGTCAAGGCCATACGGTGAGAGAGTGTCCGTGCCGGGCGGTTCGGGTGGCGGCTCAGCCTACGGGGTCAGCTGCGGGTTCATCGTCTCCTTCCGTAGCTGGACGCCCAGCGGAGCAGGAGGTACAGAGGTCAGCAGGCCGCGGTAGGGGCCGTGGCGGAGCTTCCAGTTTCGGCGGTCGTTCGAACCACATTTATGCTCTGACTGGTCGACAAGATTCGGAGACGCCACCAAATGCGGATGCAGGTACTTTATTATTCTTCTCTCGAAATATATGTGTGTTGACCGGTGTAAACTTTATTTTGTGGTATATTTTCTTTTCCGAGTCACTAATGAAATTGGGATAGGACTCATACTGATAGGACCGCCGATATGGTTGTAGATGTAATGAAAAGGTGAATAGTGCCGACTTAGAAAGCTAGTACGGAAGGGTATAACCAGGAATGAAAGACCCTCCCTGAATCGAGTAGGACCCACTACGAAAATCTTCCGAAATTTCGTTAAGATCCAAACCCGCCTTAAATCACGTGACAAGCTCGTACGGGGTAGTGGATGCGATTATATCAGAGCGGATGCACCAGAATTTGCTAAAGTCCCGAGGTTAAGCGTGCTAAGGCCGGAGCAATTCTGGGATGGGTGACCCCCTGGGAAGTGAACAAAAATTTTCGCAAGTATAAATATGAGAGTCAAATGGGCAGTTTGGAGTAAACTAAAGGTAATTAGGATATCTGGAGTGACTAGAAACCCTACGAAGGTCGGGTAGTCTAAGGCCAAATAGGCCAGTGCAGGAGGAGATAGCACAACGATGTTCGGGGGTTGAAAGGAAGCAAGTATGTAAAAAGGGACAACGATGGTGACGTTCAAGGAGACTTTGAAGGAAAGAAAGAGAGCCCCCCCCCCCCCCCCCCCCCCCGAAGTATTATGAGATCCCCCTAAGGTTAGTTGAACATTCGAGGACGAATGTTCTAAAGGGGGGGAGGATGTTATAACCCGTATTTTTCACCTTTGGGAATCTCGGAATTTTCGAGACAAGTTAAGGACAATGAAATGCATTGATCTTGTAGGGTTCATAAGTTGGTTGTGACAAAGCTAGACGTGGAAATATTGCCAAAGCTTAAGGGCAAAATTGAAATCTTGAAAATTAGACCCGTAAATTTCCAAAACGATCCCTCACCAATTGGGCTTAAAAGAAATGATGAAAATTTGGCCCAAAAAGAATAGGGTGGCCGGCCATGGCTTGTCTTGGCCCAACCCATGAGGTGGTCATGTGACAAGCCATGTGACCACCTAGACAATTATAAAAGAGGCCAAGGTTCAAGAAAATTCAAGAAAACAAGAGAAAACAAGAGCAAAAAAAAAAAAAAAAAAGAGGAGACTATTCGGCTGGCCATAGAAGAAATTCACCCCCAAAAATCTTGCTCCAAAAATTTATATCTTGTGATTTTCCTACTAAATTAAGCCTCCTTTGCAACTTGGTGTGATTGGTTTGGAAGATTAAGCCTTGGTTTTGTTGCTTGGACAACTTAAGGAAGTGAAGAAGTTGGAAGTGTAAGGTAAGAATTCATCCTTTCTAATTGTGTTTTGAAGGTTTATTTGTGTTGTAGTATGTGCAAATGAGTTGAGAGCATAGAAACATGGAGGTTTGCATGGTGGAAGTGGATGCATGTTGGTGGCCGTGTGTATGTTTAACATGTAGCATGATTATGTTAAGTTTTATGTTGTACTATACTTGTAGACATTGTAGAATTTGCATTGGAAAGGAAAGATGGATAAAAACTTGTTGGAATGCGAATTTATCCTATGGCCGTGTGATATGTGGAAGGAGAAATTATGTTGAATTTATTTTGTTTAATATGTTAGTTGCGTCGTCGCGATCGTTATAAGGTAAATGGAAGTTTAACGGGTTAAGTTTGGCATTAGAATTGCATATATGTGTTGTAGGAAAGTATATGAGTTTTTACATAGTTGATATGGAAATATGGAAATGCAGTGTTTAAGTGCTAGTTATGATGGTTGTTAATGAATTCGAGAAATGATAATGTGCTAGAACATGTTGATTGAAGAATGGAAGTTTTGGACGAGTTATGGCTTCGGTGGAAAATTTATATATTTTGCGAATGATATGTAAAATCATATGAAATGCTTCTAAATGATGTTGGGATGATGTTGGTGGGTAAATGAGTATGAAAATATGGATATTGAATTATAAACGCAAAGTTAGTTTGGAAGTTGTCGCTTTATGTTGAAAGAAGACTATTCGTGTTGGTTTGCGATTCTTGTTGTGGATTAATGTTATTGGTGTGGTTGTTGGGTTGTTGTTAATTGTTTTGAGCCGAGTCAAATCTCGGGGGTGTCGTATTTATAGGGGAAGTGCTGCCGAAATTTCGGTAGCCAAATAGAAACCAAAGATTGAAATGTCAACTTGCATGAATAGTAACTGGTAAAGATGACCATTTGCAGATTTTTGACGAAACGGGATCGGAGTTTCGACGAGCTTAACAAGCGGGAAAGGTATGTAAAGCTCTGCTTCCTTTCTCTTGGCATGTCCTAGGTATACTAGGCTTGAATTCGGACCTCGGGGACAACTCCACTCTTCGGAATCCACGTTCGAAATTGTCCCATTTTCTTTCAGTAGAAATGAGTTAGTTAAGTTGTAAGTAGTTAGGAAAATGTCTAAACACCTAGAACTTGTGCAAGTAAAATCCGATTACCCTAAAAACCTTCATAAGCGATTCCATAAAGCCTATTATACATAATTTGTGTCCACCCCCGGTTGACCCGAGGTGGGCCCACTATTTCCGACTCTACCCTTTTGTGACTATGACTTGTTTTCGAGCGGTTTTAAAGGAAATGTTTTAACTACTTCTTTGTCTATTTTTAGAAAATTGTTTCGAATATTCCGTTAAGTCTTATGAATTGTTTTGGACCTTGGAAACGATCTCAGGAAGAGTTATGCCTCTGTAACTCGTTATGACATCCGGAACTCACTTGCTATGTCTCCGTCCGATTTCATCGATTCGACTTGTTATTCGATATGCCTCATTGAGTCTCTGGAAACATATATGTTATTTTTATTGCATTTGGTTTCTCACTACTCCATTCGTGGATGCCTCAATGTTTCCCACACTGAGCCCGGGCCAGGATTTGTTATCAAGCGCTTTCCTCTGCATTGTTCGCCGTGCCTCGGTGTGAGGGGGCAGGTATGACATGTACATGGGTCCGAAGTATGATGTTCCATGTACATATATTCTGATATCTGATGGTGTGATGTGATGTGGCCACTGGGTATGTTATGATGTGTTCGGAGATATTCCCTACTCTGAAGTATGATGTGTTATGGCGCCGGAGACGGGGGCGCCCATGCTCTGTTCACCGAGTCCCATAGCGGGGCCGGTTTTGGCATATGTTTTCTGCATGCATTATTTCTGATTTTTGATATGCATTTTTGATTTCCTATGTATCTTGTTCATTCTCCGCTCATTCTGTTCTGGTTTTTAATTTTATTTAGTACAGTCTCTGCTTTACATATTCAGTACATTTTCCGTACGACCGACCCCTTTTCTTCGGGGCTGCGTTTCGTGCCACGCAGGTACAGACGTTTGATTTGCTGATTCGCTGCCTAGGTTATCTGCTCAGCTGTTTGAAGTGCTCCTTTGTCCGGAGCCCATATTTTGGTATAAACTCTTCTGTTGTTTATGTACATATTCATTCTGGGTACGACGGGGCCCTGTCCCGTCATATGATTATGTTTTTGTTCTGTAGAGGTCTGTAGACATGTGGTGTGGGTTCTGTACATGCTCGTGAGTTTTGCGTACGATTACGGCTTATCTATGTGTTGTAACGGCCTTATCGGCCTTCGTGCGTCATATCTGCTTGACCCGACTAAATTATCATTTCTGCTCATTTTTATTATTTTGCTAGTTTAGGATAAGGTACGTATGAGTGCCCAACTCGGTACTAGTCGCGGCTACGGAGTCGGGTCGTGATGCCCAAACATAATAGGCTCGGACGCGAGCCTTAGATACGACTCGTTCCTAGAAATTCGAGATTGAAATTTGCTCCATTTCATTCAGCAGCTTGAATTAGTTTCTTTATAAATTGTTGTCAAAGTGATTTATGTGTACGTAATCTTCATAAATGGAATCGGATTGTCCTGTATCCTCATGACGGCTCCATAAGGTCTATGATCCGTAACTTGAGTTCACCACCTCGAATGTCCCGAGGTGGGCCCACATATTCCGAGACCCCTTATTATGGCCTTGTTTGACTTATTTCTACCCAGTTCTTAAAAGAAATTTTTTATCATTGCTCCGTTTGCCCAATGATAACTATGATGAGTCTATAATATGTTTTGATATGTGTTATGATCCTAGAAACATGATTTGATATAAACAATCGTGCCATCCCCAAAAAGGGCATATATGTACACTATGATTGGCGTTCGACTTCTTTAAAATGATTTGTCATTTGAATTGTTCTGATTGTTAAAGAACGACCATTCTGATTATTCCGTTGAACCCCATGGTATGTTTGATATGTACGAACAATCTCAGAAATTCTGCTTTGACATAATCCGTCGCAACTTACGAAAGGTACATCCTATGACTTTTTATTTGGATTGTCTATTGAGGTTTGATCTATATGCACATTGTTTCTGCACCATTCTGTTCGTGCAAGCCACAGTGTGTCTTTTCACTGAGCCCGGGCCAGGACATGATCTCGTGCGCACTTCTCTGCATTATTCACCGAGTCCCTCGTACTGCGGGTCGGACACGTTATCTGTGTATGTTTGTGATATGATGATACGGGGATGGCGGCCAGGATGGCACATGATGATTATTCACCGAGACCCGCAGTAGAGGGCCGGGACACGTTATGCATATATGATACATGATTCTGACATGCATGATTCCATATTACCGAGTCCCTTAATAAAGGGCCGGGACACGCTATTTGCACATATGATATATGATTTTGTTACACATGATTTCGCCTACCGAGTCCCTTATCGTAGGGCCGGGACACGTTATATGTTCATGTGATGTTATATGATCTGACACATGCATTATTTATACCTTGGCATTTCGTTTTCTGAGGTCTCGGATAAAGTACTCACCTTTTGTACTTCGGACTTTGACTATAGCCCCGTTTGTTATAATTCTGGATCTCTGACTCCGACTATGACTCTGCTAGCTGTACCTTTTATCCCCGGCTCGATTGTGGTTCGACGGTTACATTTCGTACTCTTGTTCCCGACTATGATTATATTGGTTTCATTTCTCGCTTTACATACTCGGTACACTTTTCCGTACCGACCCCTTTCCTGGGGTCCGTGTTTCATGCCGCGTGTGCACAGATACACGTTTGGGTGAGCCGCCAGCTTAGGATTCCTATTCAGCTACCTTGGAGAGCTCCCTTGTCCGGAGCCCAGACTTTGGTACAGTCTTTTGTTACATTTGTGTATATTTGATCAGGGTACGGCGGGGCCCCCGTCCCGTCACATGATTATGTCGTTATTGTTAGAGGCCCGTAGACATAAACATGGGTCAGGGTAAAAGACTGCTCGGCTTATGTTTGCATTCTGTATATTCTCAGTCTGTATATATGATATATGTATGTATATGTGTACGCGGTGTCGTACCTTCTGTATGTATACGTTTCTATTTTGCTTGTCATGATCTGAGTATTAATGATAGATGGGTACGAGCGCCCAGATCGGGCACAAGTCACGGCCTACGGGGCTGGGTCGTGACAATCATACTCGGGGGTCGGAAAGATAGTCATATTAAATTCTTTCAAAAATAGGTCGTTAGAACCAAACATAGAAAAGTCGCGGGACCCACGGACGAGCGTCAACCCAACCCGAGCCCGCCTATGAAATTTAAAGTCATTACTCGTCATGAAATCATTTGCGAAGATATCAAAGCGATCCGAGCCCTTTCTTGAAAGTTACGGTCGTTCGTAGTTTCAGAATCGTTTAGGAACAAAACTCTTTTGAAAACAAAACTTTTATGCAACTTTTGAAATTTAGTCATACAAAAGACATAAAGACCATAATTCGACAACATTAAGAATACAAATATCAAGAAACAAATAAGAATCGTTTACGAGCTTATCAAAGCAATCCGGTTCTGTCTAGGAAAGTTACGGATATTTGTAGGCATAAGATCCTTTCGGAACAAACCGCATACATAGCATTTCAAATCCAATTGTATCGAAGACATATGGTCTATAGCTTGACCATATTAAGGATGCCAATAGCAAGAAGCAAATGTGAATCATAAACATGCTCGGATTTTTAAAAATGGAATTACCCCCAAGGCTCATAACATATCACAACTTACTTGCTTCAGACATGCCAAAAGGAAAGAAGGATAAGCTTCACATACCTCGTCCGCCCTCGAAGCTAGTCCAAACTCAAACTTCGGGCTCCCTAAGATCTACAAATACGTCATAATATGCCAAACATTAGCTAAAGGTATTTAGGACCCGATTCCAAACGAATATCAAATTCTACGGAAATTTGGGCAGCACTTCCCCTGTAAATACAGCAACCCCGAGAATTCAACTCGGCCAAATCAACAACCACAACACCAACAACCAAACTAGCAACATCAATAATCAATTCAAAATGCATCCTAACATTAAATACTCTTTCAACATAATCCAACAACATTCACTATATTCAATTCAACGGCTTACCTTCAAGCCAACATCAATGCTTATACATTCAAATACTAGTCCGAACTCATACCAACAACATTCAAGAACATTGTAAACAATTCACACAATATTTCCAACAATCCAACAATTGCTCCATTTTACCCGAAAACAGTCCCCAAACCCGAGAACACAACCATAGCCCATTCCTCACTTCCAAATCATGATTTGCACCAACAATTCACATTTTAACAATGTCATTCTCATAAATATACGGTTTACATCAAATGCACAATAACCTCAAAATCAGCCCGCAACACTTACAATATCAATTTGAGTCATTAAACTCTTATCGTCAACATAGAATCTATAACGACAACAATCAAAATACTAATTAACATTAATTCATTTCTTGTCACACAAATGGCCTATATTCGGCTAACACCTCGCACATACATATGTTGATGATTCTTATTCTTTTCTCCACTCTACAACAATCACAACATGCTAACTAGACTTTAATTCATTACTTCAATGCAACACAACAACACACACACACAGCCACACACACCATGCACACGGCTCCACTCTACATGCAATATTTCCATGAATTTCATCCATTTTCATCTACTACAACATGCACACATCATTCATAACACATAAAACAAGATTAAATCTTACCTTTCTTCTGCAACTTCTCAACTAGGCTAGGGTTAGCTAGGGTGATAACTAGAGGTTTGTTGACCCAAACAACACTTCCACGTTGATGAGGACCCTTCACTTAGTAGGTTTGCTAGGAAGAATTAATTTTTGGATGGCTAAATCTTGGTCTTGAAAATTCAAGGGTTGGCCGAATGGTTGATATTGTTGTTCTTCAACTTCTCTTTTTTTTTTTTCTAAGTGTAAAATGAGGAAAGATGAACACTTAGTCATCTTTTAAGCTCCTAGATGAATCATCCAAGTGTCCATGGCCCACACATGGGTTGGACCAATTAAATTTGGCCACAAAATGTGTGGGCGCCCCTCCAAGTCCACACGGCCAACATGGCCAAAAATTCAATAATTTCCAACTTTTCAATATTCTACTTTTAGTCCCAAATTTCCCAAATGTTTCATGCCAACCAATTCATGAACACATTATGTCTCAAAACAAAATCGAAGGTCAAAAATCCCGACTTCGTATCCCGGAATGGCTTTGTCCCTAACTTATCATAGTTAACCCGGATTGTCCCAATGTACGAAATACAGGATATAACATGTCCGGCCTGTCCATAAACATAACAAGCATCTGTGCCCCGGCGACATGGCCCTGAGTGTAATTTTTTGCACTAGCTGCATCGGGGAACTGGTTGTCTCCCCTGACTGTAATCTCCCCCAAACTGAGAACCTAGGGCCCTCGAACTCTGGCCCTGTCCTGAACGGAATGTGCGGTCAAATCTCCTTCCTGTAACTCGGGGAGGTGCACTCGTCACTGACTGGCCCGAGTGCCTAGAATGTGTCTGCCTTGATCTCCCTCTATAATCACTGCCTGTGCCCATAGATCTGGCCCTTTTGCTTTGCCCTCTATCAACATCACGATCACCCCTTTGTGGAGGTTGTTGTCCTTTTAGATTTTGGGCTTGGGCTTGAATACGGGAAATGTCCATCTCATCTTGCAATGAAGCCGTCAAGCAATCTTTAAACAAGTGTGGCCCTAAGCCACTCACAAATCTGTGCACCCGATCTCCCATATCGGCCATCATAGTCGAAGCATACCTAGCTAAAGAATTAAATTGAAGGCTATACTCCCGAGCACTCATGTTCCCTTGCTTCAAATTTAGAAATCTATCCGCCCTAGCTCGGCGGACCTCGGGTGGCAAGTAATGGCGGATGAAAGCGCCTACAAATTCTTGCCAAATGGGCGGAGGCACATTCTCTTTTCTCGATGCTATCCAATTATCGTACCATAGAACCGCCACATCTCGGAGTCTATATGATTCCAACTCCATGGACTCAGTCTCGGAAGCATGAATAATCAGTAATGTTCTTAACATTTCATCAATAAAGCCTTGCGGGTCTTCATCCGGCTTCGACCTAAAGAATTTCGGAGGATTTAAACTCATAAAGTCGCGAGCTCTGGTACTAGCTGACTGATCACTTGGGCCCGCATTTTGCCGTTGTGCCTGGGCGGCTACCAACTGTGTCAATAAATGAATGGCTTCGGTCACTTCTTGAACCGAAGTGGCTGGTGGAGGAACTGGAGGTATAGGAGCTGGAGCTGAAGCCCCTTCCTGCTCTTCCATAATAGGTGGAGTAGTGGAGGCATTAGATGGAGCCTCATGGTGTGATTCACCCTCATCTATATTCATTGGCAGCTCTCTTTCTGCCGGCCTTTTCATCGTAGTCTTACCCTTCTGGGCGGCTTTAGCTTTTCCCTTTGGCGGCATTTTTGAAATCATAACACACTCATTAGGGAGGATTAAATCTTATAAACGGCTCTATCACACGATATCATAAGAAGAAAGATGGTCATTTTTCCTAAATGCCCCGCATCCTCTTTTTTATTAGCGTGGCGCGCAACACACCATAAACAAGACTCTACTAGACATGGCTCGTAGACACTTCCTAGGACTGAACTGCTCTGATACCACTTCTGTCACGACCCGACTACGGGCCACGACGGGTATCCGGGGCTAACCCCCGAACACCGCTCATCCTGTTACTCAACTTCTCTCATTCATATTATAAGCTCACAATTATGGAAAACTAGTAAAATTTGAAACATATTTACTTTATAAACATATGCCCTTTAGGCTATCGTAATAATATATATATACATACATATGCATAAGAACTAGTGAGACCATATCGCCCACACATACGTATCTACGAGCCTCTACTAGAGAACTAGACATATGGATGGGACAGGACCCCGTCGTGCCCAAAATATGAATATATACATATGTACCAAAAGAATAATCAATGGCACCTCCGAAAAATGGAGTGCTCTCAAATCAGCTACTAGCTCCTATGGATCTGCACCGTCTCCCTGCCTACCTGTGGGCATGAACACAGCGTCCAAAGAAAACGGACGTC
This sequence comes from Lycium ferocissimum, assembly GCF_029784015.1. NCBI lineage: Eukaryota > Viridiplantae > Streptophyta > Magnoliopsida > Solanales > Solanaceae > Lycium > Lycium ferocissimum. Next base: position 9,409 of record NW_026717021.1, on the reverse strand, counting down.
AGTACGAACATTGTACTGAGTATGTAAGGCATAGGTGGAATGAACATAATAGAGAAATCATAGAACATAAGAGGAAGGCATAACATTTGACTAGATACATTTTATACTCATATCATACATAGCATATCATATGAATTACTATAGCGTACACATAATCATACCATTCATACATCATCATCGTTAACCCGCGTCCGGGTAACCATCATATGCAGCCCACTAGTGGTGATCGTGTCCGGCCTTCTAGGCTCGGTGGAATCATAGCACCCTGCCGTAGCGGTGACATGTCTAGCCAATTAGGCACGGTGGAATCTCAAGCAGCCCGCCTTAGCGGTGACATGCCCGGCCAATTAGGCACGGTGGAATCACATCGTCATACATATCATACACTTGTCATCATACATATCATAGACTCATCATTATTAATCGTCTCGCAAGCATATCATGGCTCTATCATAATTTAATATCATTATACATCGATCATCAAGACATACATTAGAACTTTAAGGGCAACTATAGCTATGTCGGGGTGACATAAGGTCGTGGACCCCCGATTACGTTATGGAGTAATCGTAAGCGTTATATCTCACCTTGGAGGGACTACATTTTAAGGTGAGTGTACATGAGGAAAACATTAATGAATCATAGTCAACATCATTGACTTCGTAGGTACATCATATCGTAATCTCTAGGATCTTTAGGCTTAAACTTATCATTATCATTATCGTGCTCATAGCGTATTTCTTGTCTCATATGACAATTCGTGAACACAGGCTCTTAGTCTTTCGGGATATAGGAAATTCATGAAGAAGGAGGGAAATCATGCATAGGATTCATGCCTTAAGAAGAAAGGTTGAGCCTTACATACCTTCGTCGTTTAACTATTCTCTCGCTTGCTTGTTCTCCTTTATTGCACACGTTTTACCTTCAAGAGAATTCATATCAATATTAGCTACACCATTATAAGAACGTGCTTCTTAAAGCTAGAGAAAATTAGGCAGCGTTTCCTTTGTTTCTAATACTTCATCCATATTCCATATCAACTCCCAAACATTCATAATAACGATTACCATATCGTAAACAATAATCATCATTCACTTGAATTTTTCACATTTCACAATTCTACTTCAATTCTCCATAATCATGATCAAGGTTCACTATTGCGTTCTTTCTCATACAATACTTTTTCTATGTTCTAAATGTCATTTATAACGTATTTCCAATCACAACATATCCATTCACATGATTCAATCCAAACTACCACTCAACAATAACACTATTCACACATTTATGACCCATTTTCTATACTCTTCTACAATTCAAGTGTTCCAACTTATCAATACTTCAAACAACATAGAAAGATCATAAAACTCACCTTAGATGATGGAGGAATAAGCCTTGAATTGTAATACACCTCTTGCACCAAAACCCTATTTCACCTTTCTTGGGATTTATTGGTTTGGATGACTTTAGTGAGGTTTCATACACTTGATTCACTTCCATGCTTGTTATTGTTCTTTGATTTCCTTTGTTTTCTTGTGGATGAAATATATGGAAGGTTCTAGAGGTCTTGAGAGGTTGAAGAAGTGTGTGGAAATGAAATAAATGAAGTTGGTATTATATTTAAAAACTTGAAACATTTCAGCCGTCGGGAGTTCCACGGACTCTTCCATGGTCCGTGGAACCTTGTGTTGGCCGTGGTTCTAGTCGTGGTTCATGACCAGCCAGCCACCATCTCTGCTGGCAGTTCCACGAACCCTTCCACGGTCCGTGGAACATTCCATGGTCCGTGGAACATAGTCGTGACACTCACAGTTTCACTGAAGTTGTTTTTGTCGTCTCGTTTGATCTCCAATCCTTATTGAACCTTCTAGAGGTCTTGAGAGAGATGAAGAAGTGTGGGAAATGAAATTAGTGAAGTGAGATCACATTTATATAATTGAACTTACTCAGCCCGTCGGGACTTCCACGGACACTTATACGGTCCGTGGAACATTGCACGGCCCGTATAAGTGGTCGTGGTTCACCACTAAGCAGTCATCATCTCTGCTGGGTGTTATACGGACCGTATAAGTCGGTCGGATAACTCCTTCTCCTTGAAATGATCTCCGTCGTTCGTTTGATCTCCAATCCTTATGGAATCTTCTTGACACTTGTTTAATACTTTATTAACAATTTAAGGGATGTTATGACTCTTCTACAAAACATCATTAAGTTATCATTAATTCAATGCTCGTAGATCTCTTCCGATACTCATCGTATGCCTTGCCTTCTCTTGGTAACTTTCTCGTCTAACGTCGAATGTCTATGAGATCTTACTTAGGGTTATCAAATGCCATTTCTTACTTATCAAAACATCGTATACCTCGTGCCCTTCATTAGTCTATTCATTGTACGTTGACGAAAATTCCCGAGTGTAACAATAAGTGGTCCGTATAATACCCGACGAGCTGAATAAGTTGCAAGTATAAATACATGTTCCTACTCTTATTTTCTCATTCTTTCCACTTCTCCATCTCTCTCACGATTTCTAGAGGGTTCTACACATTTCATCTTCAAGAATACAAAGTAAATCAAAGGTTCATATCATAAATTCAAGTGAATTAAGTGCAAGAAACTCATTAGGGTTCATCCAAGGCAAGAAATCTCTTTGGAAGCGGAACTAGGGCTTTCCTCAAGTGGAGTATTGCTATCCAAAACTCATTTCTACTCAATAAAAGGTAAGTTTTATGATCATTCCATGTTGTTTGAAGTATTGAGAGGTTGAAAGACTTGGATTATGGAAGGAAGCAGAAAATGGGTTACAAACATGAGAATAGTGACATTGTTAAGTAGTAGATTAATATGAATCATGATTCTTGATATGTTGTGATTATAATTATGTTATGAATGATGTTAAGAACATAGGAGAAACATTAGATGAGTATGAATGTAATGTTGTATTATGATCATGATTATGGATGACCTTGAGAGAGAGTTGTGGGAGTTGGATAATGATGAACTTGACAAAAGTTATTGTTTAAGATATTATGAATGTTATCATCGATGATTGGGAGTTGATATATGATATGGAGAAAGTTGTATAAACAAAGAAGATGCTGCCCAATTTTCTCTAGCTTTAGTTCAAGTGTGTTTACGTTATCAATTATCTAATATTAGTATGAACTCTCTTGAAGGTAGAAACGTGAATATTGGACAGGAACGTTCAAGTGATAGAGTAGCTAAACAAAAAGGTATGTGAGGCTAGTCCCTTCCTTTATAAGGCATGAATCTTATGACATGATTTTTTCTTATTCTCCATGACCTTCTTACATTCCAGAAATTATGAGTCTATGTTCATGAAGAGCCTCATATGAGATAAAGATAAGAGATACGTTATGAGTATGATAATGATGATGATGAGCTTAAGTCTAAAGATTCTAAAGTTCATGATATGCTGCCTCTACAAAGCTAATGATCCTAATTATGACTAATTTATGTCGTTCTTTGTGCTACACTCACCTTATATGCTAATTCCTTCAAGGTGAGGCAAAATGCTTATGAAACTCCATAATGGAATCGGGGGTTCACGACCTTATGTCACCCCGATAAAGTATAGTTGTCTTTACGTTTCTATGCATGCATTATGATGAGTGCATGATGATGATATTACACCGTGCCTAATGGCCAGGCAGACACCGCTAAGATGGGCAGCGTATACACCATGTGGCTTGGGCAGACACCACTAGTGGGTGGCATGAGATGGTTACCCCGAATGCGGGAGGCCTGGATGCGGGCTAATGATTATCACACCGTACCTATATGGTCGGGCAGCTTATATATGTATATGCATACATGACATGATGATGTTTATGAAGTAAGTTAGCATGCATTATTTCCTTCTTAAGTGACAGTTAGTTATAGGTTGTTCTCCATTTGATGTCCCCTTATTTATTGGTATGCCGTTATTGCTTATGCCTTACATACTCAGTACAATGTTCATACTTACGTCCTTTTCTTTGGACGTTGTGTTCATGCTCATAGATAGATAGGGAGGCGACCCAGATTCATAGGAGCTGACCAGCAGATTTACGAGAGCACTCCATTATTCCGGAGGTGCGATTTGATTTATTATTTTGTGTACATATTTGGGCCTGGTGGGGTCCTGTCCCGTCCTTATGTCTAGTACTCTAGTAGAGGCTCGTAGATACGTATGTGTGGGTGATATGGTCTCATGATTTCCCTCATTGTATATATATTATTTTGATAGCCGAAGGGCTTATGTATATAAAGGCAGATATGCTTGAAATTGAAAAATGGTTTTCCTTATGATTAGATGTGTGAGGACAATAAATGTATGCAGGATAAGTTTGATGAGTGGTGCTCGGTAGTTAGCTCCGGGTACCCGTCATGGCCCCTTGTTGGGTCGTGACAGAACTTATGTTGCGCCATCAAGTCTGTAACACCCCAAAAGTTTTTAAACCAATACTTGAATTTTTGATTGATCATATCTTTACAGTAAGGATGTATTTACTTCGCACTCCATACGTGAATTTGACGATATATGAAAATTTCTTACTTTAGATTGTGTTAATATTTACAAAGGGGTTTCGTGATGCTGTTAAGTTCACCACTTATCATCCTCTTGATAATTTTTTTATGAAATACAATAGATATATAAAAGTGGGTATCCACTTTTATTTTATTTTATTATTTTTTCTTTCATCCTTATCCTAGGGAGTATATATTACCTTTTTGGGGCTCTTATCCTCTCCACCACCTCTAGTTTTGTTTTCCCCAAGAAAATAAAACCCCAAAACCCCTATCCACTCATCAAATTCTCCTACTAAATCAATCATCAAGACTTTTTTTGTTGAGCCACAAACAACTCCACACAATTGAGGTAAGTTCAGAACTCGTTTTTGGACTGGACTGCTGTTAGTGTTTTCAGCATAATTCCTTGTATAGAATTTAGTTTTAAGTGATCCAAGACGTTATAGAAAGATATTTCATAGCCCTACAACTTTCGTTGTGGCTCCAAAACCCAGTTTGGTTTTTATTTACTAGAAAGGGGGTGAAGAAGTACAGGGCAGGTGCTGCCCAGATTTCTGTTTTGCAGACCCTACATGTACTACTGTTTAACATATCTTGTGGTACAAAATTGCTATAGGAGTGACTTAAATTTCTTTGAAACCCCAAGACATATATCTGTAACTTTCATTAAGGACACAAAGTCTATTTTTTCCATTTACCCCTTTGAAACTGAGCCACAATACAAGACAGTAGTACTGTCCAGAATTTCTGTTTTGATGGTTTAGGTGATTTTCACTGATTTAATGTTTAGTTTCGACGTGCTGAAACCATTGAACTTAAATAGATATTTGATTATGTATTTAAGGTATATATGCTCTTGTACATGCTAAGAGGAATTGTTTAATGAAGTGGACTCTGGTTGGTCTATGGTGTAGACGATTTGAGCTTCTCTAGTTGTGGTAGAACTTGTTGTGTGGTAAAACACCAAGGTTTGTGTATACACTTGAGCTTGGAATTTCTTTATTTTTTAGAATTTTTGAAGCATCTTGATGTGTTTTTTTCTTTCTCTTCATCTTATATCATTGTATAGTTATTATCTCAAGTGTTGCAAAATATTTGCTAAATCGCCCACTTGTACGAATTGCTTGATCATTTTGCGTTCTTGTTGGGACTTTGTAATTTTTGTTGTGATGACTTTGTCACTAATATCGGTATGCCTCTTGATTCGGATCTTTCCCATCTTGAATTTGGATTTACATTTCGTCCTGGTGATGGACTTTTGTCCATTTTTGAGTATGAGTGGAAAGCCACTTTCAACATGGCTCTTAATTCTCTTGATTATTGGGTGACGACCCTTCTTGATTTGGGGCTTCGGTCCATCTTGATATTGATTGTGCTTGGTGTGATGGAATGATGTACATATTGGGGGAAATTGGTTATTTGACAAACTTTTTTGAATTGATTTATAAGCTTTCTTGACACTTGAGCCTTCGAATATTGATTTCAAAATTTGAAAACTCTTCAAGGTTTTGATATTTGATACTTTGATATACTGGTTTACTTGATTTATTATTATCCTATTGAGCTACCTAGGACGAATAAGGGAATTGGAGAATCTAATGTCTCCAAGCCTAAAGTTTAAACGCCACTAAGCCTTATTCTTAGCGATAGTTGTTTTCTATCGTAGGTAATGTGCGGGAAGGAATTTGAAGATGGCCATTTGGAGTAGAACTTTGGGAGCTTTAGTGAAGATCACATTTGCATATGCATTTAGGTTTTGTAAAATTGTGGGGACTTGTACATGATCCATATGTCACACTTATGGATGATATGTTTTAGGCTTGTTGGACACAAGACCATATGCTTGTAACTTGAACTTGGTGACTTGTTTTGCTATTTTAGGGTGTGCTTTAACCCAAGTCATTCCATGTACTGGGTTTACATTTTTCCTTGTCATTATGTACAAAGGAAGATACTAGTTTTCTATGATAATCACAAGTTTGAGTTTCGTGTATATTATGAACTGGCAGTGGTGTTGATTGGAAAATATAATTTCAAAAAAAAGTTTCTTAAATGTGTTGACTATTTAGGGAGGGCGTTACCATTTTAAATTGACACTCTGATATTGTATTTCATCTAAGAAATTTTTCGAAGTGTATAATGGAAAAAAAATGCCGCACTTTCAACCCTTTTTTGCATGGGCCTATTTTCTCTATTACATATTTTTGTGAATATCTTTTGGCATAAATTTCTTCTAAATGTTGTAAGTGTGAAATTAGCTTTTGTTTCTAAGTGGTATCCTCCCAAAGGGGATGCTACAAGTGTTACACCTCGAAAAAAATTTCATTGATGCACAATGAATAGACTAACGAAGAGAACTAAGTATACAGTATTTCAATAAGTAAGGAATGACATTTGATGACCCTAATTAAGATTTCAAAGACATTCGAGGTAAGAGGAGAAAGTTTGCCAAGAGAAGGCAAGGCATACGAAAGGTATCGAAAAGGAATTATGAGTAACAAGTTAACGACGACTTAATGATGTTTTGGAGAAGAGTTATAATGTCCCTTAGATTGTTAATGAGGTGATAAACAAGTGATAAGAAGGTTCCATAAGGATTGGAGATCAAACGAGTCGACGAGAATGAGTTCGGAAGAACTGGCATTATACGGCCCAACATATTGGCCGTATAAATTATACTAGCCGTATGTTTGGCCGTATAATCAGCCCAGATGGCTAGCCTCACTGGACCAAATATACGGCGTACATACGACAAAGGAAATTTATACGGACCGTATGTTGGTCCGTAGAAATGGTCGGACAAACATTTGAGTATTATTAATAAGGGGTCCAAGTTATTTCATTTCATTTCCCCTTCACACCCCTTCTCTCTAGAACTCTCTAGAACATTTGTCTACACTTCTCCCACTAAAATTCAAGGGATATTAGTGATCAACTTCATCAAACCAAGAGAATCAAGTGTAAGAAACCCATTAAAGTTCATCCAAGACAAGGAATACAAGTGAAGGTGAAACTAGGATTTTGCTGAAGTGAAGTGTTTCCACCCAAGGTTCATTCCTACACTATACAAGGTAAGTTTTATGGTATTTCGATGTTGTTTAAGGTATTGAGAAGTTGAAACACTTGGATTGTAAAAGGATACAGAAAATAGGTCATGAATGTGGGAATAGTGTCATTTTTGAGTAATAGCTTGGATTGAGTCATGATTCTTGATATGTTGCGATTATGGTTATGTTATAAATAATGTTAAGAACATGGGATAGACATTGTATATGAATGAATGTAATCGTGTGCTATGACCATGGATATGAATGATTGGAAGTGAATTGAGAAGTAAGGATAATGTAGGTGATAAAGACTATTGTTATGATGTTGTGAATGTTATTATTGATGTTTGGGAGTTGATATATGATATGGAGGAAGTCGTATAAATAAAGGAGATGCTGTCCAATTTTCTCTAACTTTAGTCATGTATGCTAAGCTATCGATATTCTAATGATAGTATAACTCTAATGAAGGTAGAAACGCGAGCATTGAAGGAGAACGTGCAAGCGATAGAATAGTTGAACGGAAAGGTATGTAAGGCTAATCCTTCTTTCATAAGGAATGGTCCCTTGGCCAAACATATAATTTTCTATGAGCGAAAGATGTCCTCCAAATGATTCTATCTTTAAAAGCTACTAAGCTCATGAATCACTTGTCACGACCCAACCCCGTAGGCCGTGACTAATGCCCGATCTGGGCACCCGTACACACCCATTAACCCAAAATAGCGTACAAGTAGCTTATACCGTGCAAATTACAAATATTTACAAAATGGAACGTCGCTCAAAGTGTCACAAATGTACGTATATACATATCGTTATCATAGTCCAACGATAATATCACAAATAAGCCGATAAGGTCATCATAGCATATACGTCCAAACACAAATTACACAGACATACGATCAACAATGAACACCCATACCCCACACATATATGTCTATAGACCTCTAAGAGTCATAACAAAATCATATGACGGACAGTGCTTTTCCGCCGTGCCCGTGAATAAACATATATACAAATACGCAATAACCGAATCAATCAAGTATAGGCTCCGTGTAACGTGGAGCGCCCAAATCGACTCGAACAGAATCCTAAGTCATGGGATCATCTAAATAGGTATCCGTACCTCGCGCATGTACGAAACGCAAATCCCGAAGAAAGCGGGATTTTAATATGTACCGAGTATGCAAAGCATGAAATATAGTAAACAAGATCATAGTCAAAACCGTATACGAAAAGTAAGTGCAATATTCAAAATATCAAAATGCTTACTTATAAAAATACAAATCATGCATAAAAATTTTAACGGTGGTCGCCGCTCCGTCGTCGGCGCTTCACGCCACGATCACACCGAAGGTTCATATCTCCGTACCCGACATATCCCATAACACATCATAGCCTACCATAACACCATAACACAAAGATAACACCAATATAAACGGAACCCGACCTCTAGCTATGAGTTTCGCGAACCGTAACACAGCATCACACTGGAAAATAACATAGTGCGCACGATACATAACCGGCCCGGGACTTGGTGAAGGATGTGGTAAACACAATGCACGAGAAGAGTCGTGAGCAACTATATGCAGTTTAAAACATTTTCAAAGAATCTACAGAATAATCAAAATGAATCGTCATTTAAAAACCAAGTCGAGAGTCAAATCAAAGTTTCCTCCGAATGCCGTTCGAAGCTCATCGAATAGGACTTTAGGACTCGTAAACACATATTAAACCATATGAAGTAACTTATGAACTTAGGCATAATCGTCATTATAACTCGAAGAGAAATAAGGATCGTCGCCGAGGTTAAGGCGAGCATTACACTAAAT
>NW_026717020.1:0-16575 GCF_029784015.1 Lycium ferocissimum | reverse complement strand
ATCGAGAGGTTGGTCAAGAACACGTACTTGTAGATGAGTCAAGTAGTGGTGATGATGATGGGGAGCACGTGTCAAACACAAGACGACATTACGGTTGAATTTTAAGTATCTTACTAACTTATGAAATTTTTTTGGTGGAATTGTAAAAATGTGGAAGTGTTTGGTGGATGTTTGTGAATGTTAAAGTAGCTTGATATTGTAGACTAAGTTAATGTAGATTAATTAGTAGAATGTTTTGTGGATATTTGCAAAAAGGTTGAAGTAGTTTAATGTTTTGTTGTGAATGTTGAATTACATTTTGATTCAATTTGAAGTAGTTTCGAGTTAAATTTGATGTAGTGCGGGTTGTAGCATGTTATTATATGCGCTTGTTAGATTGTTGGCAGGTAGTATAGCTGGTTCTAGCTAAATGTAGAACTGATTTTCATTGTTGACGAATTGAAGGCATTTGCAAAGTAGCAGAATCTTTTTGCTAATTTTTACGTTAAAGGCGACCTCGAGGTCGGTTTTTTTAATTTCATTTTCCGATTTTAAATAAAGCCGACCTCATGTGGTCGGTTGTGTTCAATTTTGCGAAACCGACCACATGAGGTCGGTTGTGTTCATATCAATATCCACATTTTAAAAAACCCGACTTCATGAGGTCGTACGGTTCATGATTGTCTTATTCATACATTTATAATGACCGACCTCATGTGGTCAGTAACATAAAAATAAATAAATAAAATTTTCAATATTTCGACCACATGAGGTCGGTAACTTTAAAATATACAACAATTAATATAATTTACAGACCCCATGTGGTTGTTAATGCTTTTACTTAAAAAGTAAAAATTTAATATACTGACCTCATGAGGTCGGTAACATAAAAATAAATAAATAAAATTTTCAATATCTGACTACATGAGGTCGGTAACTGAAAAATATATAATTTACGTACCCCATGTGGTTGTTAATACTTTTATTTAAATAGTAATAACTTAATATACCGACCACTTATAGGTCGGTATGTTAATTTTCCTTTTTTTTTTTTGATGAATCATGTACCGACCTGGTGTGGTCGCTTTTTTACGACCACATGAGGGTCGGTATGTTAATTTTCCTTTTTTGATGAATCGTATGTCACCGACCAGTGTGGTCGCTTTTTCCGACCACATGAGGGCCGGTATGTTAATTTTCCTTTTTTTTTTTTTATGAATCATGTACCGACCTGCGTGTGGTCGCTTTTTTTTCCGACCTCATGAGGTCGCTAAATATTGCGACCAGCCCACTGCAGAACCTACTTTTGAGGTCGGTTTTCTTTAAATTTTTTCAGAAACCGACCTCGTGAGGTCGGAAATATCAATTATTTTTGGTCGGTTTTCAGCAGTTTTTTAGTAGTGTTTGTACTGACGTCCTTTTGTTTGTGGACGCTGCGTCATGCCCGTCCTTTTGTTTGTGGACACTGCGTCATGCCCGCAGGTGGCCAGGGAGACAGGCTTGATCCATAGCCTCATTACTCAGGGACTACATAGCGGAGCTCCATTTCATTCGGAGCTACAACTTTTGGTATTTATTCTTTTGTGTACATATTTATGGGCATGGCGGGGTCCTGTCCCGCGTATATGATATGACATACTCTCCTTAGAAGCTCGTAGACATGTGTATATGATTAGATGTGGTTGGCGTTGTCGGCCTATACTTTGGATATCATTTTGTTAGCCTCGTCGTCCTATGTACATTGATATGGGTATAGTTGCTAATGATGATATAAATGTATTATTGCCTAATGGGATTAGTATGATTGATGGACGAAAGTATGATTTAGCTATGTGGCTCACCTAGATATATATGTGGAAGTACGATAAGAGGTGCCCGGGTGGGTTAGCACCGGGTGCCCGTCGCGGCCCTCCGGTTGGGTCGTGACAATCATACATCTGGTTTGAACTGTTTTAAAATGAGAGGGTCAGTAAAGAAAAATAATGCATGCTGGTAGTTCTTAGCCAAAAACCATTGTAGACATTGTTATTCTATTTGTATCTATGTTAGTTGAGCCGTTTGTGTTGTATGAATTGCATGAGGACAAGCAAAGACTTTAAGTTGGGGGTGTTGATGTGTCGCGAAAGTCCGACACATTTGATGCTTTTTGACGGCGAGTTTTACTTGTTTTCCAAGCAAGTTTGGGTCTTTTTATTATGATACAAGTATTTATTGTGTTTGTGACGAAAGTCATGAAAATGGCTTAAAAAGATGTTCAAGAAAGAGAAGTAACTGAAGCTGGGATTTACGAAGCAAAAAGACTGGCCGTATAATATTTACGGGCCGTCAATTCTACCGTAGATCAGTGACAGAGAAGTCTCACCTGGAGAGGGAATTCGTGGCAGAAAGTACGGACTGTATATTATTTACAGTCCGTAAATCCCACTGTAGATCATTTACTGGAAGTCTCAACTGAAAGAAGAATCTACGGACCAGTTATACGGGCCATAAAATATTTACGGTCCATCAAAAGAGAGTGTAGATCTGGGCAGCAGCTGGAGACTTTACGGACAGGAGCTGCAAATTTTATGGACTGTATAATATTTACGGTCCGTATGTTGATCCAACAGGGACAATTTAGTCAACTTGTTTTTCACGACTTAGACTATTATAAATACCTGATGTAGGTTTCTTGTAGGCTACAATTCACCCGATTTCAGTCCTAATTCCTTAGCATTGAATACTCATCCTTTTTGAATTCTTTTTGGGATTACAAAAAATTTCAATTATTTTCTCTTCAATTCCAATCAATCATTCGTAAGAATTATGATCTAAATTATTTATTATTGTTCTTCTTCTTCTATGAGTAGCTAAATTTCTTTACTGAGGTTGTGAACCCAAGGATGGGTGTTTTGTGATTGGGGATTACGATTGATATACGCATAATGGGTTGGTAGGGTTTATTTGTTCTTCGTTGTAATCATATAGTTAGTGGTTGCAAACATTAGCTAATGCCATAAACTTTGGTCTATTTGGGAAAATAACTAGGATTGGGTATGAACAAATAACAAGAACTCAAGGCTTTAAACCTTATTTAATAAATTCACCTAGGAATAAGAGGAATTTACTTGGCATAATTAACCGTTCTTCATGCATACTTTCTTATCTTTGGGAAAAGTATAAAAAAAAAAAATCTTTTTTATTGGGAAATAGTATAGATTCACATAGAGGTTAAGTGAAGTATATCAAGATCAAGAACCATGATCATCCACTTTATCTGACGAGGAAAAACCTTGGTTCTTTTTACCCATATATTTACAACTCAATTACTAGTCACTCTAAATTAGTCCATAAACCAAAACTCTTATAAAACCCTTTTTCTGGAATACACCAGGACCGCAAGATTAGTATAATACTCATTTAATAAACTTTTCACACCATATTCCCTATGGGATTCGACCCCCTCCTTGTTACGTTACTATATTTGACACCGTCCGCTTTACACTAATAAAAGGTGTAATTTTAGCATATCAACGGTCACTTTCACGAATCGTGAAAAATTTCACTGGCTGTGAAAGTGACCGTGAAATCAGTCCAGTGGCTCCTCGCCACGGCCTCCATTTCTAGGTGGCCAACCACCATTTTCATGGCCCATGAAATTATTCCCGGTCCGTGAAAGTGCGCATGAAAATAGTCTCCGTCCAATTTTCGATGAAACATATTCTCTCCTATTCGTTTAATGTCTACCTTCATACTCTTTTCCAAACATGTTTAAAAACTTATATGTCTCCGGGATACACTCATAGGTCTCATACATAACTCTCCAATGATTCCCAATACAAACCTATGACAACCGACTTAAGATGAAACTCTAACGTATGCAAAAAAATGAGGTGTAACAGCTACAGTTTCAGGCATACCGCCAAACCAACAGCAATCTCAAAGATACATATCAATTATGCATCATCCAACAATATGAATCACTTCAAGTTAGATTAAATTTTGAACAAACTGAACACATTCTAAGTAACAGAGACACATATTTAGGGTAAATTGTTCATATTTTAGTCAAGTTTGTTAAAAAGACTCATGCTCTTATGCCTTGGATTGAATATGACAAACACAGACACATTAAACCCAAATCCCTCATTGAAGTTATACTTGTTATGCATCTAGGTTAGACCACTAATCAATTAAACACAAGCCAATGTACACTTGCTATAATTTGAATAGAAAACCATCATTAATTCAACATCACAAGTTCACATCAATATATACTAAGCTTCCCATAATGTATGACCTAGCAGGCCCAAAATAAGCCCATTATATTTTAGAATCAACCGGGTTAACCAGACTTACTGTTGAGGAAACATGTGAGATAGGTTCATATGACTTGAATCACAACACTCAACCGAGAAGACACACTGGGACAACTTGAACCTTGATTAACATGGACATTTACTACTCTTATGCTTATTTCAACATGTGACCATGAATTTGACTGAAAAGAAACTATTGGCTCATATGCTTGCACATGTGCATCAAAATCACTTAATCCATACAAAACATGGAAGCTACTCACATTAAGATAGTCAAATACACCAATCTAACATTTAGTACTCAACAAACATGCTAACACATAGCTACCGCTGGAAACCAAACAACATAAATACATATCAATGTTCAGACTAGACCAAACAGGAATGATAGGCATATGACAATATACATCAACATTTGGATTGATCTAAATAGGATATATGAATGAACCAAAGGGAAATTATTCTATAACACATGCTAATATCGACGCTAACTTATATAATTAAGTAATCATCATGCTGAGCTAAACTTTACATAACCTATACTAATCAAAAATGAAGTACAAACAATCATATAAGACCTACTAGTAACTAGGCTACTTAACAACCATAACAGTATTGAAACTAAGCAAGAACTAAACATGCTAATGACTAGACTAATTATTGTAAGGACTCGTTAGGTCGTTTAGGTTCTTTTGACCCTATTACCCCTGTTGACCCTTACTCTAGCTCCGTTAGAGTGTTTTGGACCCGTGGGGATAGGTGGCACAGTTACGGAGGTATTCAGATAAGTCTTGATGGGATTTAAGCAATTTAGAAGCCTTTAAGTTAAATAAGTGAAAAATAGTTGACCAATAGTTACCTTTCAGATAAACGAGTCTTTTTGGGATTTTCGTCGGTTCCGTTAGTTTCAGAAGGTCAATTATAACTTGGCATGGTGTTTGGTTGCGTTCTCGAGGCACTCGGGGGTGTTTTGGTCTTTAGGTTGGAAACTTGGTTTTGCGAGTTGATTGGGTCATGATTACCTCGTTTGGCAATTCCGAGGGCGCGAATGCATTCGTAGCGTGTTTTTATAGTGGGTTGCATGTTTATTTTGTATTCAGGAGGTCTCGGATAAGTGTTGGGTTTCGGGTTGAACTTGGTGAAAACCCAGAATTTTTTGGTTTCTGGTATGCCGCATATACCAACTTGGGGTCACATCTGCGGGCCCACCTATGAGGGACTTGGTCCGCAGATGCGAGATTGTTAGTTGTCAAGTGAGTCCGCATCTGTGGACATTTCTCCACCAATGCGAGGCCACATCTGCGGGAAATGGGTTCACATATGCGAGATCGCTGGAATCAGAAACCTTAAATTCCTAAATTTGAACCATTTCTTTAATTCACTAAATTGGAGACTTAAAGGGTTTTGAGGGGCGATTTTGGGAATATTTTTGAGAATTCTTCCATTGGGTAAATTCCCTATAGTGTTATTTTATTTATGTTACCATTAATTTGGGGATTATCATGTTAGAGAACCATGTTTTAAGTTAGGGTTTTGGGTGATGAACCCTAGATTGATTTTTGAACCTTCTTTCACCTAAATCAATGTTTTGTTGGAAAACTTCCTAGATTCTAAACTTTTAATCATTAGATAACTAATTCCCAAGCTTGAATTGCTCTTTTACTTAAGATTTTGATTATGAAAACTAAGGCGTTTTCTTACAAATTGGGGGTTTTGATGAAATTGGAAAATTGATGCTAAATTGAGACTAGTTTGTGATGATAATGGATTTGTGGACTTCCTAAACTTTGGGTGGCCTAATTTTCCTGTAAACTTCATATTTTACCCTTGTGGGCCCGGGGACACCATTTAAAGGTAGTTTTTGAGTTCGAATGGTATTATGGGTATCATTAGCCTCGTAATCTAACATAAAATAATTATTTGGTAGACTTTCATCAATCCTAGGCTATTCAGAAAGGAAAGGCTTTGGGTTGAAGTTCGTGGCACCCGTTTGACCTTCGAGGTAGGTTACAGCTTACCCTTGGTTACACTCCGATTAGCTAATCATACGTAGATGTTAGTTATTGACAGGGAAAGCATGATAGGCCTTCGGGCATTGTGTGGAGGTTATTCCAATTAGGTTGGTATCGTCAGCTATTATTTGGGCTTGTCGCCATGTTTGATATACTTGTGATTGTTTGTACTCATCTCTATTTCTTGATATCTCATTTATCATCTAGAAAGAAAGGGTAATATTGATGGATGGATTGATATGCGTTCTGTGGCAAATATCTATTGATTTACTATTTTTGATTTAATTGAGGTTGATGCCATGCATGACATTACATTCCATTTCATCCTTGATATGACATGACTATTGTTTTAAAATGATGATAAGTGAGAGAGTGTAGCCTCCGAGGTCTTTGACGGAGAGCATAAAATAGAGATGAAAGTCGTGATCTGAGGTCTTTACCAGAGTGGAATGTGTGCTCGTGATCTGAGGTCATATACCAGAGTGAAGGAGAGTGTGCACCTAGACTTTCAGGGTCCCCCATGGGTCATGGCTATGGAGGCATTGCCCTTAGCATACATGTACGGTTGAGAAGATCCTTGTGGCATCTCCTTGCATAGAGAAGGGCTTGTGTGGCAGCTCACTGCAGTTGCATTGCATCGCATTATATCACATACATTCATCTGTTCTTAATTGTTGACCTGACAACTTATACTTATCATCTGATCTTATATTTGACATGTTTTATGACCTGTTCTTGACTTCTTATCTGCTCTACTTGTCTATTGCTTTCCATTTATATATGTGAACTAATCGTTGTCGGCCTATGAAGCTTGCGAGTATGTGTGTTTGTACTCATACTACACTTCTTGCACTTTTTCTTGAGTGAAGAGGTTATTGTTGGTTCCAATTCCAGTCTTCGTGAGTGACCTCGAGGCTTTCTGATAGAGATTCCAGGGTGAGCCACTCTCCAGATCCGCAGCCCAAAGACTCTTCTTGATATTCCTATCCTTTCTTATTCCGAGACAGTATTATTAGACTTTGGGATATATGTTTCCTATTCATACTATGTATTTATTTAGTAGTGGCTCTTGTACTAGTTTCAGACCAGATTTTGGGTTTATATATGTATTAGTACTTCTGCACTATTGATATTTATATATATTGAGACTGTTAGCATATTTTCCGCTTATTTATGCTTGATGAATGTTAACTAAAATGAGATAGTTTATGGTAAGGGTTCGCCCACCAGAGGGGTTAGTGTGGGTGCCCTCGCGAGCCATCAGTTGGGTCGTGACAAATTAGTATCAGAGCCCTAGGTTACCGATCTTACAAGTACATGAGCAATGTCTAATTGAGTCTTGCGGATCGGTACGCTAAGCTCTATACTTATCTACAAGAGGCTGGTTGAGTTGATCGAATGAAAAAGGATAATTGCACGAATGGTCAGAGGTGTTCTTTTGATAATTGGGATGTTCGAAGTGGTAAATCAATGATGGCTTTTGAATTAATTCGATTTATGGAGAACATTTTGAAAATTGAATTAAGGGAATTTGAGCAATGGCACCTTGGTAGAGGTACGTGGGAACATTAATAGGACTATGTATGTGGTAAACGGGATTTAGAAAGTATTTAGTTTTAGAGTTGAGTGAGTCAAGGGAACTATAGTGTGTATAGTGTGTGGCCTACTACTATCTCCAGGATTGACTCGACTAGTTTGCAAGACTTATGATTACGTGTTATATTATTAAGTGGGATCGAGTGATGGTCAGACGATAGCGGTGATTGTGATTGATTAGAAATTAAGGAATTGAAAAGTCAAGAAAAGGTATAGTTGATCGAGAATCGGTAAGAATAAGGTATATCTTGGGAATTACTTGGGTCTTTATGGATTGTGGTGTTTTTGTCCTGCTAATTTTAGATGAGGTGTGATTGTTGAGTACGCTTAAGGAAGGAAGTTGTCACGACCCAAACGGGAGGGCCATGATGGCCACTAGGACTCTATCTGTCGAGCAGTACTAACATACCTTCCTGATATAGTCATAAACAAGGTAGAAATTTGCGAAGTCTTATAAGAGGTATTGCTAAAAAGGTATGAGCCCATAAAGATATACTATACAACCAGACGTAACAAAATTGTACAATAAAATATAGACAGAGTTTAACCCTACAATAACTGTCTACAAGCCTCTACTGGCTCATCTGTCATAAAGAGTCGGGACAGGGCCCCCAACCTACCCGTATATACACAAAAGAATGACATAACAAAAAACGACGGCAACTCCGAAACAAGAGGAGTGCTTCAACGTCAACTGAGCAGCAACCTACTGAGGTGGATCACCAATCTGACTATCTACACCTACGGGCATAAAACACAGCGTCCCAAGAAATGGACGTCAGTACGGACAATTTACTGAGTATGTAAGGCAAAAGAGTAATAAGAAAGAGACATAGGATAACCTATGATAACATAAGACGTAATAAATGTAATATGTATGTATGACCTGCCTCTATAGACCAATGATGTACATAAATGTTGTGCATGCATGCATGAGTCATACATACATATATATATATATATAACGCACACGTCAAACCACTGTGGGCATCCCATCATATTGTATCGGTTGGCATCATCATCATCATTATATCATCATATGACCACCGATCGTGGTAGTTTGTAACGCCATCACCTTCCCCATATTTAAATATATATATATATATATATATATATATATATATATATATATATATATATATATATATATATATATATATATATATATGTATGTATGTATTTATTTATTTATTTATTTATATAAAATACATAATATACGCACATATAAGCGCTGAGGGGTCACGGTGTCCGTTTATGAATATGTATATATATATAAATACAATGCATAGAAACACATGATAAGAGTACAAGTAACTCTAGAGACCATACTTGCATATACAGAAAGACTTCCTGAAGATATCATTTTGGAACATGAATCAAATGGATCATACCTAACTCTAAGAGTAGAATCATTATGGATCAACGTTACGTGTACGTCTTGTTTATAAGGATCATGCCAAAAAGAAAGAAAAGGACAGCATTAACATACCTCGTCACTTACTTAACCACTCAACATCTATCCTCCCGAGTTTTCAAATCTACATTCAAGATGATTCACACTAAGGTTAAGTCATTGAAGCACTTATAAGGTCAAGCAAAAGTAATGGGTGAGCTAATTAAATTTGAGCAGCATTTTCCCTACATTACTTACTTCCATCAATCTTCAAACAATACCCAAACATCACTAACAATATCAAAAATATCATAGACAAGAGATTATATGAAAACTAAACTCAAATTAACCCCAAATCTTCCTTTTAAATTCCATCCATAGCCAACAACTACAACCCAACACCTTATAGCTTTCTTCCATAACTATTTTCACAATTAAGACTTGCTAAGCCTTCATATCAACCCAAAATAATAAATAAGTTGAAAATAATACCTTATAACTTGAAGAACTTCAGCTCACACAATTTACTCCAAAGCTTATCCACAACTTCAACTAGAAGCAAGAACAAGCTCCTTCTATGAACTAGTTGAAGATTCTAGGGTCTGATCTTCTCGTGAATTAGCCTGGGATGTTTATGGATGAGTAGAGATGGTTGAGAAAGCTTGGAGGGTCTATAAGAATATGATTTTTTGTGAAAATAATCCCCAAGGTCGTTCCCCTTTAATTTATAACAAATGAGAAATTTCCACGACCTCAATTCCACGGTCACATTCACGGATCGTGAAAAATTTCACTGGATGTAAAAGTGGCCGTGAAATCAGTCCAGTGGCTCCTCTCCAATGTCTCCAATTCACGGTGGCCAACCACCATTTTCATGGCCCGTAAAATTATTTAAGGTCTGTGAAAATGGTCTTCGTCCAATTTTCTGACGAAACACGATTCCTTTAACGTCTAACCTTTGTAATCTTATTCAAACATGTTTAAGGACTTATATGTGTTTGAGATACACCCATATTCCTTGTACATAACCCTCCAATGACTTCCAATACGAGCCTATGATGACCGACTTAAAGCAAAACATTAACGTATAGGAAAGATGAGGTGTAATATTCTTCCCCCCTTAAGAACATTTGTCCTTGAATGTTAAGCTCCTGGAGATCTTATAAAAATTTCGGCAGAGTTTTCCCCTATAACTGTACCACTACCAACCTGTCACAACAATCTAAATATACAATGCCACACAGGGCCACAACAATCAATATTAACAATGGCCTCACACTACCAATAATCATAAGAAATGAAACACTACGCACCTGGGGGCGATGATGTCTCTATTTGGACCTCTTCTAGCACCAAAAACAAGTGTTGATACCTGGACTTCATATCTTCCTCGGCTTCCCAAGTTATCTCCTCAGCACTCTTGTTCCTCCAAAGGACTTTTACTGAAGCGACATCCTTAGTCCTCAATCTCCGAACTTGTCTATTAAGTAAAGCAATGGGAACTTCTTCATACGATAGTTTCTCGGTAACCTGAACATCGTCAGCGGGTACAGCTCTTGAAGGATCTCCGATACACTTATGAAGCATCGACACATGGAAGACCGGATGAACTGATTCTAAATCCGAAGGTAGATTCAATTCATAAGCCATCTGGCCTATTCTTCGTATAATCCTGTAAGGCCCAATGTACTGAGGTCTAGTCTTACCCGTCTTATCAAATCTTATGACACCTTTCATAAGGGATACCTTTAAGAATACTCGGTCATCAACCTGAAATTCTAAATCTCGTCAGCGATTATGTACATAAGATTTTTGACGACTCTGAGATACCAATAAGTGATCCTGAATAAGCTTGACCTTCTCCACTGCTTGTTGAATCAAATCTGGACCTACTAACTTAGTTTCCCCTACCTCAAACCATCCGATAGGTGACCTACACTTCCGCCCATATAAAGCCTCATACGGAGCCATCTGGATACTAGAATGATAGCTATTATTATATGAGAACTCAATAAGTGGCAAATGATCATCTCAGCTAACTTTGAAATCTATCACACTTGCCTGTAGCATATCTTCAAGCGTCCAAATAGTACGCTCAGCCTGTCCATCTGTCTGGGGATGAAATGTTATGCTAAGATTCACCTGAGTCCCCAAACCCTTCTGGAAGGACCTCCAGAAGTTAGTTGTAAACTGTGCACCCTTGTCGGAGATAAAGGATACTGAAACACCATGAAGTCGGACTATCTCCTTAATATAAAATTTCACATTATCCTCAGCTGAGTACATAGTCCTAACAGGGAGAAAATGGGCTAATTTTGTAAGCCTATCAATAATCACCCATATCGAATAAAACTTACACTGAGAATGGGGCAAGCCTGTAATGAAATCCATGTTAATTGCTTCCCATTTCCATGTTGGAATATCGATAGCTTTCAATGATCCATCGGGCTTCAGATGCTCAATCTTCACCTGCTGACAATTAGGACACTGAGCTACAAACTCTGCTATGTCTTTCTTCATTCCATCCAGCCAGTAAACTTCTTTAATATCATGATACATCATTATCATCCCTGGGTGAATAGAATAACAGGAATAATGGGCCTCTCCCATAATCTGACGATGTAATCCTGCAGCATCAGGAACACACTGTCTGCCTCAACTTCTGAGAACTCCATCTGCAGAAATCTCAAATGGTGTCTTCTTCTTTTGAGGAATTGTATCTTTATAACAAACTAACATAGGATCCTCAACTATCACTTCTTAACTTTAGCTACTAGGGACGAGACTAGGAATCCTGAATAGCAACTTCTGTATTTTTCGAGTCCAATAATCAAACTTCTAGGTTAGCTAACTGTCGAATCTCACGAACTAACTCCCTTTTCTCTGGCTAAACCCAGAATAAGCTTCCCATAGATCGGCGGCTACAGGCATCGGCTACTACATTCGCCTATCCATGATGGTACAAGATATTGACATCATAATCCTTCAATAGCTCCAACCATCACCTCTGACGCAAACTTAACTCTTTCTGCTTGAAAATATACTAAATGCCTTTATGGTCTTTATAGACATCAACATGAACACCATACAAGTAATGCCTTCACATCTTCAATGCATGAATCAACGCAGCTTACCCCAGATTATGGGTCGGGAAATTATTCTCATGCTTCCTCAACTGCCTCAAAGCATAAGCAATAACTTTACCGTGTTGCATTAACACACAACCTAACCCAACGCCTGAAGCATCACAATAAATAACATAACCCTCCGATCCTTCTGTATGTGTCAGGAATGGAGCCGAAGTCAATCTATTCTTCAACTCCTAAAAATTACGCTCGCAAGCATTGGTCAACTGGAACTTAGCTGATTTTTTAGTTAGCTCTGTCAGTGGTGCAAAAATGGAAGAAAAACCCTCTACGAATCTCCTGTAATAGCTTGCCAAGCCCAGAAAACTATGAACCTCTGTGGGTGTTGTAGGTCTCGGCCAATTCTTCACGGCATCAATCTTCTGCGTATACACCTTAATGCCTTCATCTGAAATAATATGCCCAGAAAAGCTACAGAGTTCAACCAAAACTCACATTTAGAGAATTTTGCATACAGCGGAGCCTGAAGAACTTTAAGGACAACACGTAAATGATCGGCATGCTCTGCCTCTGATCGAGAGTATACCAGAATATCATAAATAAACACAATCACAAACAGATCTACGAAAAGCCTGAATACACTGTTCATCAAATACATAAACACCGCCGGGGCATTAGTCAACTCAAACAACATTACACGGAACTCGAAGTGGCCATACCTGGTTCTGAAAGCTGTCTTTGGAATATCTTTCTCTCTAACCCTTACCTGGTGATACCCTGATCTCAAATCTATCTTCAAAAATTATTTAGCACCCTGCAACTGATCAAATAAATCACTAATCCTTGGAAATGGATATTTTTTCTTTGTTGTCACCTTATTCAACTACCTGTAATCAATACACATTCGCAAGGATCCATCGTTTTTCCTCACAAATAACACTGGTGCTCCTCACAGTGACGTACTAGGCCTGATAAAACCTTTCTCAAGCAATTCCTTCAATCATTCCATCAGCTCCCTCAACTCAGCAGGTGTCATTCTATAAGGAGGAATAGATATTGCCTTAGGATTTGGAAATACGTCGATGGCAAAATCAATATCCCGCTCTGATGGAAGTCCTGGAAGCTGATCTGGGAATACATCTGGAAATTCATTAACTACTAGAATGGATTGAAGAGTCGGTGGCTCTGCTTGTATCCTGAACCCGAACCAAATGATAAATACAATCCTTGGCAATCATCTTCCTTGCCTTAAGATAGGAGATAAACCCACCCCTCGGCGATGCCGTAGTGCCCTTCCACTTTAGAACTGGCTCACCCAAAAACTGAAATCGAACCACCTGTGTTCTACAATCAACACTCGCATAACAAGAAGCTAACCAATCCATACCCATAATAACATCAAAATCTACCATATCTAGCTCAACCAAATCTGCCATAGTGTGATGATCACAGACTATAACTATGCAATTCCTGTATATTGGTCTAGCTATCACTGGATCACCAACAAGTGTAGACACCTCGAAAGGTTTAATAGACTCGGGTATCACCCCAAACTGGCTAGCAATAAAAGGAGTAACATATGATAATCTAGAGCCTGGATCTATCAATGCATACACATAATAGGAAGAAACTGATATTATACCTGTAACAACATAAGGTCAAGACCCGAGATCTTGTCGACCAGCCAATGTATAAATACGGTTCTAAGGACCACTCGAATGGAACACTCCACCTCTGCCTCTACCACGACTGGCTGGTGTCTGAGAACCCTGCCCAAGAGGGCGTACAGATGACGAAGAACCAGCGGTAAACCCTGTCGGCTGAACCACACCTCCACCACCTCTCAAGGAATAATCTCGCACAATGTGGCCTGGCCAACCATAAGCATAACAAACATCTAGACCCAAGCGACATTGCTTCGTATGTAACTTACCTCACTGAGTACATCGCGATAGAGATGGCCTCATCTAACTGGAACCACCCCTAAACTAAGAACTGGAAGCCTTGGAACTCTGGGCCGGCTCAAAATGAGTAGGTCTATCAAAACCTAGGTCTTGGGAACTGTGAGGGTACACTAGCCACTGAATAGGCTGAAGGCCTAGAGAACTGCTACCTCTAACAACTTCTGGACTCACTGATGAAACTCGAAGATCTATCTCTTTTACTCTAGCTCCTATCTTGGTCAAGCTCAGCCCTTTGCTGCTGCTTACGCTCCTTAAGATTCTGAGCATGCACCTGAATATGAGATATATCTATACCTATCTGAAGAGAAGCCGTCATGTAGTCATCAATCAAGTGTCGCCCCAATCAGCTTACAAAGTGGTACACACAATCTCCCATTGCTGGAGCATACCTAGCCAACGAATTAAATCGAAGACTATACTCTCGAACACTCATAGTCCTCTGTCTAAAGTTCAGGAACTTATCAGCTCCAGCCTGTCGAATCTCTGGCGGCAAATAATGCCAGAGAAAGGCATCTGTGAAGTTCTGCCACAACAGTGGGGGCGCATTAACCCCTCTAGAAGACATCTAAATATCATACCAGTGAACAATAACATCCCGTAATCTATAGGAAGTCAACTCCACTGACTCCGTGTCTGAAGCTTGCATCACCCATACCATCCTCAACATCTCATCTATAAAGTTCTCCGGGTCCTCATCTGGTTTCGACCCAAAGATTTTTGGAGGGTCTAAATTAATAAAATCCCTAACTCTAGCACTAACAACCCCGCCACCATAATCCGTACCCTAACTTTGGGCTTGGACGGCTGTGAATTGAGTCAACAACTGAATGGCCTCTCACATCTCTTGGCCTGAAGCATCAGGTAGAGGAACTTGGGGTGCTGGAGCTGGATTTGGGGCTTCTCTATGCTCCTCGGGAGCGGGCAGAGTGTGAGAGGTCTATGATAGAACCTCTTTCTGGGACTCACCCTCTTCAACCTCTACCGGAGGTACCCGTCCAGTTCTCCTACCGGCCACTAACTTGCCATTTTGGGCCGCTGAAGCTTTCCTCATCACAGGCATTACTGAAATCATAACACACGGTCAGAAAAAAAAAAGAAATCCTTATAACATCGCTCTATCGCTCGATCTAAGATGAGAAATAAAGGTCAATTATCCTAAATGTCCTGCAACCTTCTATTTATAAGTGTGGTGCACTGCATACCATAAACAAGACTCTGCTAGACACGACTTGTAGACAACCCTAGGACGCAACTGCTCTGATACCAAATTTTTCACGACCCAAACTGGAGGGCCAAGACGGGCACCCAGACTCTATCTGCCAAGCACCACTAACATACCTTCCTGGTATAGTCATAAACAAGGTAATAATATGCTAAGTCTTATAAGAGATATGATAAAAAGGTATGAACCCGTAAAAATATACTATACAACTAGATGAAACAAAACTGTACAACAAAATGTAGACGGAGTTTAACCATACCATGACTGTCTACAAGCCTCTACTGTATCATCTGTCATAAAGAGTTAAGATAGAGCCCCCGACCTACCCGTATATACACAAAAGAATAACATACCAAAACACGATGGCAATTCCAAAACAAGTGTATGTGCTTCAATGTCACCGCAAAGAACCTACTGAGGCGGATCACCAATCTGTCTATCCGCACCTGTAGGATGAAATGTGTAGCGCCCCAAGAAAGGGAAGTATGAACAATATATGCGAGTATGTAAGGCATGAGAGTAATAAGAAAGAGACATAGGATAACATATGAGAATATAAGACGTAATAAATGTAATCATACACTGGGCCTCCCTCGTAGACCAATGATGTACATAAATGTTGTGCATGCATGCATGAAGTCATACATATATATATATATATATATATATATATATATATATATATATATATATATATATATATATATATGCGTATATAACGCCTGTCAAACCACTATGGGCATCCCATCGTATCGTATCGACCGGCATTATCATAATCATATCATCATATGACCAGCTGATTAGGTGGTAGTGCGTATATAACGCTGTCACCCTCCCCATACCCAATACATGTATGTAAAATACATAATATATGCGCATATAGCGCCTGAGGGGTCACAGGTTTGTATATGCATATGTAGGGGTGGCAAATGGGTGGGTTTGGTTGGATTTGGTTTGGTTGAAAATGGTTTGAACAAAAATGGGTTGGGTTTCAAACCCCGTATTTTATGTGGGTAAATATGGGT